>NC_058130.1:290099944-290175278 GCF_016433145.1 Gracilinanus agilis | reverse complement strand
GGTGAGGTCTCCCTTTTCATGTTTGATACTATCAATTTGGTTTTCTTCTTTCCTTTTTTTTATTAGATTGACCAGTACTTTGTCTATTTTATCTGTTTTTTCAAAGTACGAGTTCTTTTCCTTTCGATTTTATTAATTTCTCCCTTGGTTTTTAGTATTTCTAATTTAGTTTTCATCTGGGGATTTTTAATTTGCTCGCTTTCTAATTTTTTGAGTTGCATGCCCAATTCATTAATCTCTGCCCTCCTTAATTTGTTAATATATGCACTCAAGGATATAAATTTCCCCCTGAGTACTGCCTTGGATGCATCCCACAGAGTTTGGTAGGATGTCTCATCATTGTCATTTTCTTCAATGAAATTGTTGATTGTTTCTATGATTCCTTCTTTGACAAATTGGTTTTCGAGAATCATATTATTTAATTTCCAATTAGTTTTTGATTTGCCTGTCCAGGTGCCCTTACTAATTATTATTTTTATTGCATTATGATCTGAGAAGGTTACATTTATTATTTCTGCTCTTTTGCATTTGTTTGCAATGATTCTATCCCCTATAACATGGTCAATCTTTGTGAATGTGCCATGTGCAGCTGAAAAGAAGGTGTATTCCTTTTTGTCCCTATTTATTTTTCTCCACATATCAATTAAATCTAATTTTTCTAGGACTTCATTCACCTCTCTTACCTCTTTCTTATTTATTTTTCGGTTTGATTTATCTAGATCTGAAAGAGGAATATTTTGTCCTTTATGAATTTGGGTGATATGCCACTTGGTGCATATATATGGAGCAGTGTTATTTCCTCATTGTTTATACTGCCTTTAATCGGGATGTAATGACCTTCCCTGTCTTTTTTAATCATATCTATTTTTACTTTGGCTTTGTCAGAAATCATAATAGCCACTCCTGCCTTCTTTTTCTCATTTGACGCCCAAAAGATTTTGCTCAAGCCCTGAACCTTAAACTTGTGTATGTCCACCCGCCTCATATGTGTTTCTTGTAGACAACATATGGTAGGATTTTGGTTTCTAATCCACTCTGCTATTTGCTTCCATTTTATGAGCGAGTTCATCCCATTCACATTCAGAGTTATAATCATCAGTTGTGCATTTGCTGACATTTTCGTATCCTCCCCTATTCCTACCCCCTTTTTCTTATACTATTTCCTTTTTTTTTCCTTTTCTTTTAAACCCTTAACTTCTGTGTATTGACTTATAGGTGGAAGATTGGTATGGGTAGGCAATGGGGGTCAAGTGACTTGCCCAGGGTCAAACAGCTGGGAAGTGTCTGGGGCCGGATTTGAACCTAAGACCTCCCGTCTCTAGGCCCGGCTCCCAATCCACTGAGCTACCTAGCTGCCCCCTTACTATTTCTTTTTAAACCAGTGGTTTGCTATTGAGCCGCTATCCCTTATCCCCTCCCTTGATTAACTTCCCTTTCTACCCCCTCCCTTATTTCCCCCTTTTTGTTTTTAAAGGCCTTATAAATTCCCTCCCCATTTTTCTCCCCTCCCTTTTTTTGACCTCCCCACTCCCCTGCTCCCCTTGGTTTATCCCTTCTGACTTTCTCAGAAGGGTTAGATAAGGGTTTTATGTCCCAATGGATAGTATAGCTACTCTTCCCTCTCTGGGTTGATTACACTGAGAGTAAGTTTTGATTTTTTTTTTTTTTTTATCCTGGGACTCCATTCTAGGAGCATAGGGCCACAGCCAGTAGGCAATGGGTCGCTCAGGGTCACCCAGCTGGGAAGTGTCTGAGCCCGGATTTGAACCTAGGACCTTTCGTCTCTAGGCCTGGCTCTCAATCCACTGAGCTAGCCCAGCTGCCCCTACTTTAGGTTGCAGTTTCTTTAGCAGATGGTAGTTTTTACAGGGTGGGGTTGCTAGCCCCACGCCCAACCCTCCTCCTTTTTCATCTGGGCTAGGGACTGTCCTTAGCCCAGGAGTGGTAAGGGTGGGCGATAGGGGTCAAGTGACTTGCCCAAGGTCACACAGCTGGAAGTGTCTGAGGCCAGACTTGAACCTAGGACCTCCAGTCTCTAGGCCTGGCTCTTAATCCACTGAGCCACCCAGCTGCCCCAAGGTTTGATTATTACCTCTTAATTCTCTCTTCCTCTCCTTCTTATAATAGTATTTGTCCCCTCTCCTTCCCATGCCCTCTTTGTGTGTAATAGAATATTCTATTTTTCTTATTCACTCAAGTTTCTCTTGGTGTCCCCTGCTATTCACCGTCTCTTTCCCATCCCCCATGTCATCTTAGATTATTTAGTGTTCCACCCTCACCCTGTGAATTATTCTTCTGATTACTATAATAGTGAATACTATAATAGTGAATAGAGTTCACCACAGAGAATTATACATAACATTTCTCTACATAGCAATACAGATAATTAGATCTCACTGAGGCCCTTAAAAAGGCAAATTTAAAAATTATAAGTTTTCTTTCTTTCTACTCTGTATCTTATTTACCTTTTCATGTTTCTCTCGATTTTTGTGGTTGGATATCAAACTTTCCATTTAGCCCTGGTCTTTTCTGTGCAAATACCTGGAATTCTTCAATTTTGTTGAATGCCCATACTTTCCCCTGGAAATATATAGTCGATTTTGAGGGGTAGTTGATCTGTGGTTGCAGGCCCAGCTCTCTTGCCTTTCTGAATATCGTATTCCAAGCCTTGCGATCTTTTAGCGTGGAGGCTGCCAGATCCTGTGTGATCCTGATTGGTGCTCCTTGATATTTGAATTGTCTCTTTCTGGCTTCTAGTAAGATTTTTTCTTTTGCTTGGAAACTCTTGCATTTGGTAATTATATTTCTGGGTGTTTTTTTTATCTGGATCGAATGTCGCAGGTGTTCTATGGATCCTTTCAATGTCTATATTGCCCTCTTGTTGTAGGACTTCAGGGCAATTTTGCTGAATAATTTCTGTTAGTATGGAGTCCAGGTTTCTATTAATTTCTGGCTTTTCTGGAAGACCAATTATTCTCAAATTGTCTCTTCTAGACCGGTTTTTTTGGTCTTTCACTCTCTCATTGAGATATTTCATGTTTCCTTCTATTTTTTCAGTCTTTTGACTTTGTTTTATTTGTTCTTGTTGTCTTGAGAGATCATTAGCTTCTAATTTCTCAATTCTAGCCTTAAGAGATTGGTTTTCGGCTATAATCTTTCGGTTTTCGGCTATGATCTTTTGGTTTTCGGCTATAATCTTCTGTTTTTCGGGCCTTAATCTTCTGGTATTCCTTTTCAATCTCGTCATTTCTGGTGTTCAATTTGCTTATCAGTTCATTTGGTTTCTGAGCCTCACTTTCCAGTTGCAGCATTCTACCTTTTCAACTGTTATTTTCTTGCCAGATCTCTTCCATTTTCCTCAAAATCTCAGTTTTGAACTCTTCCATAGCTTGTGAGGAGTTTTCCTTATTTGAGGAGGGTCCGGATGCTTGTTTGTTCTCCTCCTCTGTTTGCTCGGTTGTCTGGATTTTCTCTGTGTAAAAGTTGTCGAGTGTTAAAGACTTCTTTTTCTTCTTGTTAATCTTTTTCTTCTGAACTTCCTGAGACTGGGTAGCCATCATTAGCCCAGCAGCTTCTCAGGTTTATCCTCGCGCTCAGGGTCTGTCTGCGGTCTTTTGGCTCCTGAGGTCTGAGTTCTGGTGTTTTCCAAGGTCAAGCCCCCTGGTGGACCCCCTTGCTTGATCCTATGCCAGAGGTTTCTTTACAAGTCTCAGGGCGCTGCTTCCACAGTCGTATACTCGTCTGCACTGGTTCCCCACTCAGGGTTTCAGAGCTTTAACTAGTGGCTATGTCTGCCTCCACCGACGCCTCCACCCGTGCCTGTGCTCTGAGCCTGCGCTCTGCGCCCTGAGTCCACTCTCTGCACCCTGCTCCCGCGCTCAGAGTTAGCTTTTTTGGGTCCTAAATCTTGCTGCTCTCAGGAACAGGCCCTGGAGCTGCCAATGACTCGATGGGTGCCCCAAACTTGCTCTATTTCTTTTTAGCTGGCTTCGGGGCTATAGGTGTTGTGTGTGGAGGGGTTGGGGGTGGGGTGGTTGCTCAGCCCGCGATTTAGTGAGAGCTGTTTCACCCCTTTATAGCACGGAAATGCCCCAATTCCACATACCTTCCACACTGTGCCCTGTTGTGGGGTTCCTCTGTTCGTCTGGCCTTGTTTTTATGACCCCTTGAGGAGTTTTGTGTGTTTCGGTCAGGAGAGGTTAAGAGCTGCTTCTTACTCTGCTGCCATCTTAACCTGGAACCCCCCTGTTTACCTTTTTAAGATTTCAAGTCTTGTATCTGAAAGTCAAATTTTCCATTCAGCTCTGATCTTTTCATCAGGAATGTTTGAAAGTCCTGTATTTTATTGAATACCTATTTTTTTTTTCTCCCAAAGGATTATGCTCAATTTGCTGGGTGATTATTGGTTGAAGTCTTAGTTCCTTTGCTATCTGGAATATCATACTGCAAGCCCTCTAATCCTTTAATGTAGAAGCTGCTAACTCTTGTGTTATCTTGACTGTGGTTCCACAATATTTGAATTGTTTCTTTTTGGCTGCTTTCAACATTTTCTCTGTGATCTGGGAGTTGGTCTATAATATTCCTGGGAATTATCTTTTTGGGAACTCTTTAAGGAAGTTATCAATGGACTCTTTCAATTTCTATTTTGTCCACTGGTTCTAGAATATCACGGCAGTTTTCCTTGATGATTTCTAGAACGATGACATCTAAGCTCCTTTTGTGATCATATTTTTCAGATAGACCAATAATTCTTAAATTATCTCTCCACACAAAGAGCACAGCTATAAATATTTTTGTACAAGTCTTTTTCCTTATTATCTCTTTGGGATATAAAGCCAGCAGTTGTATGACTGGATCAAAGGGCAGATAGTCTTTTTTTTTTTTTAAACCCTTAACTTCTGTGTATTGACTTATAGGTGGAAGAGTAGTAAGGGTTGGCAATGGGGGTCAAGTGACTTGCCCAGGATCACACTGCTGGGAAGTGTCTGAGGCCGGATTTGAACCTAGGACCTCCCGTCTCTGGGCCTGGCTCTCAATCCACTGAGCTACCCAGCTGCCCCCAGGCAGATAGTCTTTTAAAGCTCTTTGGGCATGGTTCCAAATTGCCATCCAGAATTGTTGGATCAATTCACAACTCCACCAGCAATGCATTAATAAGAAAATTTTCTTGAGTGAGCTTTTATCCTTTTCCATTTGGCCAATTCTACTTTGCAAAGAGTTCTTTTCCTTAGTGAATTTTTGTACCTCTTTTTCTATTTGGTTAATTCTACTTTTTTAGAGGTTCTTTTCTTCTTTAGATTTTTGTGACTTTAAAAAAAATTTTTTTTTTAAACTGCCCTATTTTGTTTTTTAAGATATTTATTTCCTCGCTGTTTTTTGTGCCTCCTCTACCAAGCTATTGACTTTTTTTTTCTGTGATTTTCCTTTGTTAGTCTAATTTCTTTCCCCGGTTTTTCTTCTACCTCTCTTATTTAATTTATAAGATTCTTTTTGAACTCCTCCATTAATTATTTTGGGGGCTTAAGAGCCCCCCAAAATATTTTTCTTGTAGGCTTTGGATGCAGCAATGTTGACTTTGTTTTCTTCTTTTGAGTTTGTCTACCCTGTCACCAAAATAACTTTCTATGTTAAACTTCTTTTTTTTGTTGTTTGCTCATTTAGTTGCTGCCTTTGTCTTTTCTTTTAGTTAAAAAAATTGTTAAAGTTGGGCTCTGTTACTGTGAAGGGAGCACTGTTCCAAGCTTTAGTTTCTTTGTCCATCTGCCTTCCAAGTTGGCACTGGGCAGCTATCTGCTTTTAGTTCTTCCACAGTGGTATGATGTAAGGAGAGGTATGTTTAATATTTTCCCAGCCTTTGCTCTGGTCTGTAAGTAACCCCAAGCACTATTTTACCCTCTGGAACTGGGGTCCCCTGCTCCCATGTGAGTGCAAGTGCTGGTATATGATGGTGTTCCTCCTCACCCTGGGACTACCCTAGTTCTGTGTATGAGTTTTGCACCCAGAACCAGTAAAGGGACCTCTGTAATCTCCTTCTGAGCATTCTTTCAAAGCCCTGTACTGTTTGCAGCTGAGTGTTCCTGAAGCCTTGGTTGCTGCTTTAATTGTGCCCAAGGTCTGCTGCTCAGGTGAGGCCTGCCCCAGCATGCCACACTCTACGTCCACCTCTACCCCAGGGTACTAGGTCCTCAGTGCCAGTCTTCTAAGTTGGTTTGGGCTGAATCATTACGTTACCATGTCTTTTTGTGGGTTATGCTGCTCAAGAATTCATTTGATTTTTGGAGGGTAATTTGGCAGAAATAAGATGAGTCCATGTACCTTCTCTGCTGTTTTGGTTCTGCCCCTCCAAAATATAATTCATATTTTTCTCTGAGTCTTTGGATATAGCTATTTCAATTTTCTTAAATAGTCTTCTTGAGTGTGTGTTTTGAGCTTCCTTTTTACCATAGTAACTTTCTATGATCAGGTGTAGGGGTATGTGTGTGTGTGTGTGTGTGTGTGTGTGTGTGTGTGTGTGTGTGTGTATGTTTGTGTTATAGTAAAGTTAGGGGTCTTCTCTTGGTATAGAGGGAGTATTTGCATAAACTTCAGGGTTTTTTGCTGCTCTTTTCTGAAGTAGTTTTGGGGGTCTGTAAGTTTTCAGTTCTTCTAAGGTGGTATGATCTAAGGAGAGGTGTAGTTACTGCTCTCCTGGTCTATGTTCTTGTCTGTGAGTGAGTGCACTCTTTTCTGTCCTGGATGTGTAACCAGGGTCCCTGCTAGTGTTAATGCTCTTCCTTGCTCTGAGACTGAGACCCAGAACCAAATGTGGTCACTGCAACAGTCTTCTCAGCGCCATCAAAGTGTCTTTTATAATCTCCTTCTGACTAGTTGTCCAACCCCCTTTATTATCTGTGGGTTGAGAGCTCCAGACGTCACTGATGTTGATTAAATTGATTCAGTTAACATGAAAGCCTGCACTGGTTCAGCTTGCACTAAGCTGTACTCCACTCTTATTCCAGTAAGACAGACCTTTCCTGCTGATCTTCTAAGTAGTCTTGGGGCGGAGGGATTGTTTCACTCCACCCTTTTTTTGGTTCTCCTATTTTAGAATTTGTTTTGAGGTGTTATTTTAATGTTGTTTGGAGGTAATTTGGGGAGAGCTTAGATGAGTTCCTGCCCTTACTCCACTATCTTGACAATCTTGAAGATAAGAAATATCCAAGGAACCTACCTGGAAATGTTGTGGATTTTCACCAGGAACATTCTGTAGCATGAACAGAGATACTGATGGCTCATCTTATCTGAAGATTAGACGTATTACAAGGCACATATGGCACTGGCAGAAGGGCAGCAGCACAAAGGAACCAAGAGAAGGTGAAATTTCCAAACAGTTCAGACTAGTTTTGGGAACATTCCAACTGTAAGATGTTTCTGTGAACTATAACATCTTATTCTGTGAACATCTTATTCAGAGAAAATTTCAGTTTAGGGTAAGAGAGAAAAACCTTGGGCCCTCTATTGTTTAGTTAGTTTTAACTAGTATCTTGAAAATTAATAGGTAGTTAACTAAAAATTATTATATGATTAACTATTCATATAATATACATGTTATAATATCCCAGTGAGTTAAATCAACACGATTAGCTGCTTCTCTAATTTAATTTGCCCAAAGTAAATTCTGACAATTAATTTAACAGTTTAGTAGGTTCCCTGAGGATAGGAAATATACTTGATCTAAACTTTACAATTCTCTTAGTACTTTGAACAGTGTACTTAAATGCTGGATGATCTCCTAAGCCCTCTTTTCTTCTCCCTTTATACTACTTCACTTGATGATCTCAACAGTTCTCATGTATTTAATTATAATATATACATGCTGATGATTCTCACATCTCTTTTCTGCTCCAAACTCTCTATTGACCACCAATCTCACCTTTCCAACTGCCATTCAGACATATTTCTAACTGAATGTCCAATAGACATCGTAAACTCATCATGTCTAAAATGAAATTCATTATCTTTCTCCTAAACATACCCACCTCCCACCTATCTTATCATCCTTGACTCCTCACTGTCTCTCATCCCGATATATCCCAATTTCTTACCACCACCTGTCAATTTTATCTTTGCAATATCGTTCAAATACGTCCCCTTCTCTCTGACATTGCTACTGCTCTGTTACAAGTCTTCTTCACCTCATGCTTGATTTATTGTAGTAGCTTGCTGGGGTTCTGTCTGTTTTAAATATTTCCCACTCTATTTCATTTCTCCATTCAATCACCACAATTATTTCCCTAAAATTCAGGTCCAACTATCCACAGTTCTTTTTCTGGATGTGGATAGCATTCTTTCTCATAAGTCACTAGAATTAAGAGGCCAGTGTCACTGGATCAGAAGGCACATACCTTTTTATTTTTTCCCCTTTTTTAATTTAGAATATTTTTCCATGGTTCCATGATTCATGATTTCCCACCTCTCCTCCCCTCACTTCTCCCTCCCCACTCTTTCCTCCTGCCTCCTGAAGCTGACAAGCAGTTCCACTGGGTTATACATGTATCATTGTTCAAAACCTATTTCCACTTTATTCATATTTGCAATAGAGTGAACTTTTAACATCAATCATATCTCTATCGAACTATGTGATCAATCATGTTTTTCTTCTGCATTTCTGTTTCCACAGTTCTTTCTCTGGATGTGGATAGCATTCTTTCTCATAAGTTCCTCTGGATTGTCCTGGATCCTTGCATTGCTGTTAGTAGAAAAGTCTATTACATTTGATTGTACCATATTGTATCAGTCTCTGTGTACAATGTTCTCCTGGTTCTGCTCCTTTTTCTCTGCATCAGTTCCTGGAGGTCTTTCCAGGTTACATGGAATTCATTATTATTATTATTATCATTTATTCATTATTCCTTTCAGCACAATAATATTCTATCACCATCATATACACCACTCCCCATTTCCTAATTTTTGCCACCACAAAGAGTGTGGCTATAAATATTTTTGTACAAGTCTTTTTCCTTATTATCTCTTTAGGGTACAAACCCAACAGAAGTATGGCTGGGTCAAAGTATATACTTTTTTACTTTCTGATACAGGGATACTGGCCTCATTACTATTCTGAGGATAGACCATTTAAAACATTATTATTAGATGCTGTAATGAAAATGAAAGTGCCTTGGGCTTAGTTAGTGCTTAAATTTTTTTTGTTTATTGGAATATAATATGAATTAAGGATCATACATAATCCAAAATCCATTTGAAATACTGCTGGGAGTGGAGTAATTGAGAGTGTAAAGGTCTAAATCTTTCACTGCCCAAGTAGAATGCCCAAGAATACTGACTGGGCATGAATTATAATGTCTGGACTAATGGCAGTGATAGGAATTTACATTTGGAAAGTGACAGGTTCCTGACCTTTGTTCATGCATGACTTGTATTTCTGGTTTGGGCAGTTCAGTGGATACCAAAGGAGATGGGTACTCTGCTGTTCATTTCTGATTCCACATGCTTAATAGAGTTCATGTACTGATTCTTTCAAAAAAGCCTATTTATCTGACTACTTCTTCATTGTCTCCTATCGAAATGGAATCTAGAAACCCTAAACTTGTAATCTAGTGAGATCTGATGAACCCTAAGTTTTAGTACTAACTTGTAAGTTGGAGACCCCAAAGCTTGTACTTGTTCTCTGTTCCAATGAGAATCCACCCTAGAGGGAATCTCAGGCTAGCAGTCTTAGACTGAATAATGGACCCTAGGGTAAAATAATACCCGTTAGGTGGCTAAACCCAAATCTAAGCAAAGTGACTCTTTTGTCTCCAGAAGCCTCTCCCAGTATATCACACCCTCCTTCTGAAGATCAAACTCTCGACCTTCAGCTTAGGAGCCTGACATGCTGCCTACTGCATCAGAGTCACTGGCAAATCTTACCCTAGGGTCCATTATTCAGTCTGAAAATGCTAGCCTGAGATTCCCTTCAGGGTGGATTCTCACGGGAACAGAGAACAAGTACAAGCTTTGGGGTCTCCAACTTACAAGTTAGTCCTAAAACTTGAGGTTCATCAGATCTTACTAGACTACAAGTTGGGGTTTCTAGATTCCATATCTACACTCCTTTGCTGGATCTTCCTCCAGATCATGCTCTCTAACTGTAGGTGTCCCTCAAGTTTCTGTCCTGAGCTATCTTCCCTTCTCATGATATACTATTGTATTTGCTGATCTCATATATGCTGATGATTCTCAAAGCTACCTATCCTTCTCCAATCTCTCTGCTGACCTCCAACCTTATAGTTCCAACTACCTTTCAAATATGTCCACTAACACACTAATGGTGGTGTTGTGAACTGATCCAACCATTCTGGAGAACAATTTGGAATTAGGAATAAATTCCTTTCACTGGGGAATGGCTAAATAAAACACTGAGATATATATATATATATATATATATAAACAAAAACATGTTGAATACAGAGAGCATAGGAAAACCCAACTGAACTGATGTAATGTGAAACAAGCTAGGAAAACAATATGAGAACAATACAAATGGAATAAAAACAACCACAAAACAATAGTCATTTAGGGTCACATAGATTTGAATGCCAAGTGGAATTTTATAGTTGCTTCTGAAGGAGATAGGGAACCACTAGAATTTACTGCATAGTGGGGAAGGAGAGATGGCATAGTAAGACCTGTGCTTCTGAAAGATCAGTTTGACAGCTGAATAACTGGAATAGGGAGAGATTTGTGGCAGGGAGTTCAGCAGGTTGTTTGTAGACGGGCTAGGCATGAAGTAAATTTATTGGCAATGCGACTTGAGCCTCTTAACCTCTCTAAACCTTTTCCTCATATGTAAAATGGTAAAAATATTTGTAGCATCTCTCTTACAGAGTTGTATGGAATAAGGTTTTCCTACTTAAAAGTACTAATATCAATTCAGAATTTATTTTGGGTAGAAGAAGATTGACTACAAATTGTAGTATTAGAACCAATTGGTATAAATTACAGGTGACCTGATTTTGGTTCTGCACAAGAAAGCATTTCCTAAAAATTACTGCTATCGAGATATGGTGTGGGTTGCCTTATTGGATGGTGAGTTTCTCATCACTGGAGAGGATAGACAAAGAGGGGTTGCAATAGTCCGTATCTGAGGTTCCTTTGAAGACCACTGAAATGGCAGGGCTGTCTTACCTAGATTGTATCTTCCAAGATAAGTCTTCAAGCATTGCCTAAAATAATAGGTGGTCTGGGGTTGGGAAGCTTAACAAAAAATATCTGGGGAATCTTGTGGTTCTGACTCACTTGTTCTTGTTCTTCTCCACTTCTTCATCTTCCTCCTCCTCTCTTCCATAAAATGACTAATATGGAAACATGTTTTACGCATGTAAAATCTATATCGGATTGTTTTGTTTACCGTCTCAGGGAATGGGTTAGGGGAAAGGGAAGGATTGAGGTTAGTAAGGTCAGAAGAAGGGAAGAATCTGGAACTCAAAACTCTTAAAAATGAATATTAAAAATTGTTTTTACATGTAATGGGGAAAATAAAATATTGTTTAAAAAAACAAAGCAAAACAAAACAAAAACACCTTCCTCTGGGGGTACACATTAGAGATTAGAATGCTTCTTTTGAGGATGTCTAGAAAAACTATTCCTTTCCTGGATAAATAACCTTAAAATAACCATAATATATTGAAGGTCCACATCCATATATGAACACGTGATCTACGAGCAACATGCCTGCCCTTCACTTACCTGGGAGGCAGAAAAGACTAGTGAAATATGAATAAATTTCTCCAGGTTGCGCAGCCCCGTAAATCTCCAAACAGCCCAACATCCTCCCAAGGGAGGAGATGGGACCGAGGTTTCTGCATTCGGAGCTAGAGGTTAGTCAAGCTCCGCCCCAGCATGCCTTATAATGCGCCTCTCTACGTCAAAGCGTACATAAACCCGGAAGTCCCCTCCCGTCTGCAATGGCGATGGTTGGAGAGCAGTGGGTGTTGGTGGAAATGGTGCAGGCATTGTATGAGGTAAGCCCCTCGAACCCCCATACCCTAGCAGCCGCTTCCAGGAGTTAGGCGTGGATTTGGGGTTTAAAAGAGGAAGGCGCGGGGAACGTTCCTACTACCCGCCTAAGCTTTTTTCTGACATTTGATCTGTCTTTACATGCGGCTGGAGGCTGCGGGTCTTGGGGAACTGACAAGGAAACTAACCAATGAGCGAGGTTGGTAGGAGGGGTCAGACATCTTTCAGCCAATTAGTGTTGTAGCCCGGGCGGGGGTGGGGGAAGTGTGTGAATTGGAAGGGTCTTCTGAGAGAACGTATTCACTCCTTAGCTTTTATTATTTATTAACTACTTACCTTAGGAAAATTTTGTGCTAGGCTTTGAGAATTCGAAGACCAAAAGGGAAAAAAAAAATCATGTTCAGGGAAGAGATTGTGGATTCAAGGAGCAAAATCTAGTAAAAGCTAGTTTTGGAAGATACTCTGAGATTTACTCTTGAGGAATCGAAGACAAAATGGAAAAGGAAAGGTCACTGGATGTAGAGGCGGGTAGGATCTCTAGGAAACGGGGGTGGTGGTGGTATCTTCAAAAGTAGAGCCCACTGCGTGTCGAAATCTACTTTACATCGGAAAGGAATGATGGTATGAATGAGAGTGTTTTGGAGAAATATTAAAAAGAATGATTTGAGAGTTGGAAGTATCTCGAGATTTTATTTTTTAACAAGTGAAAGAATAAAATTTTTTTAAACAAGGAAGAGAAATATGGAAGAAGACTGGAAATTAGTTGACTAGTTTTATGGATTTTTGAGTATGAAAGAAAGCACTCCTGCCCTGTTGGGAAGAAAAGGTTTTATTTCTTCCAATCTATTACAACAGAAGCCAAGACTGTGACCTCTCACTTACTATAGTGGTGACCGATTTTAACTTAATCAATAATTATATATATGTACATATATATGTTTGTTTGTAAATATCTATATAAAGAAGGCAATGAAGTCTACTTTTTGGGAAAATAATTGTTTCTCCATGGTATGCTTTCTGATAATTTTCATTATCCGGTTATTTAAGGTTAGATGTGACAGTTAACTCTCCTAATCTCTGGTATCTCTGGATCTCTGGAAAGAAATTGCTACTGAATGTATTTCCTGTTGAAAGTGGGTTTGATGTCAGGGTTTCTAGATTAAGATTTTTTCAGACATTTTGCTTAACGTTTCTGTATCCTCTTCTCCGTCCCTCTCCCCCCCCCCCCCCCCCCCGTGTAGTATGCTTACTAATTGTTCAGAAATATGCTGGCTAGAAAATATGGGAAATCTTAAAGTTGTCTAGTAATTTAATATCTTTCAGTAGCCGTTTCACATTTCGCTGAATTAAGCTGCTCTGTAAATGCCTAAGGAGAGGGTTTCTCCCCCCCCTCCCCCCCCACCCTTCTATTTTAGTGTACTATTTGTGTGGACTTGGCATTTAGAATAAAAGTTTTTACCCTATTGTAGAAGGAAATAGTATATAAAGCATAGTGTGTATGGAAAGGAAATAGAAATTCCCTTCTCTTTCTCTAGTATCTCATTTTTTTCTCATTTGCTGCACTCATTTGATGACCACTTCAGCTCCCATAGAGCTTTTTCTCCAAAGAGACCTATATATCTAGCCTTAGTCTCTCCTGATTTCCTGTTATGCAACTAAACTACCTATTGGAAATTTTCAATGAATGACCCATATTTCCAACAAGTGTTTCTTAAGTACCTATTGTATATCTGGTGCTATGCCAGGTACTAGAAACACCAGTACAAAGGAGGAAACAATTCCTACTTGCTGTGAGCTTTCATTTATAATGGAGGAGAAAAGTATACATAAAAATATACATGCAGCATAAATTTAAAGTCAATAAATACCAATAATATTTATAAAGTAGTTAAATGCAAGGTCTTTTGGAGAAAAGATAGATTGAGAAAGATTTCAATGAGGGAGAATTAGAGAAGGGATAAGGGACAGCTGGAGCAAAAGCCTATTCCTTTGTAGAGAGATGGAATATTGTGTGTGTGGAGAAAAGGCCAGTTTGCTGGATTACAGAGTGTGGGAGGAAGGAGTAATGTCCAGTGAAGCAGGAAAAAGGCTGTGGCCAGGTTGTGTAGGGCTTTAAAAGTTAAACAGGAGTTTATATTTGACTCTGGAATTGGTAGAGTAAGGATTCATTGGTAAGATATGAGCTTTCTGGAGTGGTGAGGTGCTTGAGCAGGGAGCCCAAGTTGGAGGTTGTTCAAATAATTGCACCTGGAGTAATTATACCCCTAAATTAAAGTGGTAGTTGTGTGAGTGGAAAGATGGTCAGAATGTAAGAGATGTTGTGAAGGTAGAAATGGCAATATTTGGCAACTCTTTGAAATATGTGGAATGAGTCCAAGATAATGTTGAGGTTATGCCTTTGGCAGAAATAGAGAATTTTGGAAGATAAGATGTTTTAAGATGAAAGATTTCAGTTTTAGACATATTGAGTTGAAGATATCTTGAATTCAACCAGCCCCAAATAGTACTTATTTTTTTTCCCCTCAACCCCTTTTCTCCTCTGAGGATAAAATCCTCTTCCTAGTCACTAAAGTTAACAACCTTGACTCCTCTGTCTCCTTCACATCCTTATCAAGTCCAGTCACAAAACCGCCACTCTACTTCAGACACTTATCTTGTCTTGACTAGTGCATAGCTTCCATTCTGATCTTAATCCCCTCCATTTCATCTTCCATACAGCTACCAGAATGCTTTTCCTCTCATCTTCTAATGACTCCTTGTTACTTTTGGAGTGTGCAGGGAGGAGCCTTTTCAGGGCTCCTCATTTACCTTTGCAGTCTGTCCTCCAACTCTCATCTGTGGCTCCAAGAAACTATGCATAATGGGCCACACCCCAGTTAAACAATCTCAACCAAAAAAACAAATTGGATTGAGGGTAACTGACAAAACTCAAACCCACTGGTGAGTTAGGGGGATGTTGTCTACCCCAAGCATGTGGTAGAATGGACAGAGAAAGAGTAATTATTCCCAGTGGCCACAAGGGCAACTGATGACCTTGTTCACAACTACGCCTTAAGTCTAATTCATGAGCAAGTCAAGACATACTTCCATGATGACACTGATCCTCTTGAATATGAATTGCTCTAATAATGAGAGATCTTTATACCAGGGCCCAGTTGGTATCTTTCGAACCATATTACACATTCATTATTCCTATATGCGATGTTCCCATTGCCTATAACTCCATTTCATACCTTTCCACTGAAACACTGGTCCCTCTCATCTAGCTTATTTTTTATCTCCACTGCCTAACACAGAGGTACTTTATAAATATAGAAGATAATTATAGATTGATTGGATAAAATTGATTGGAAGGTATCTGTTAAACAACCAGAGATTTAACTTATAGCTTACTCAAATTCTTCACAGATATGATCATTTCAAAGATTTGTTCAGTGAAGGAAATTAATCAAGATTTAAAATAGTAGCCACTATTTTGTTATGTAATACTTTCATATTTTGAAAGGACATGGTCTTGATGCAGATTATAATTTATATCTTCATGCAGTACAAGAAAGGTACATCAACAGAAATATTGTGGATGCTTAGGATAGTGGTTTTCTGTCTTGACAATTTACCTGAGTAGCCTTAACTCTCTCTTTAGGACAACATCTTTTCATAAAAGAGAATATTGTATTTATGTTTGCTCAGAAAGAATTGGGGACCAGGATGGAGGATTATTATCCTCCATAGAATATGTCCATAGGAATATAACAGAAAAATTTTGGAAATAAACTGAAATTTCTAATGGACATAACCAGGAAGATGGTTCCATAGGTAATAAGATGCCTCCAAAATAAATCTTATTTCTCCCATTGTTGGTCTTGGAAGTGAGAAATACTGAGACCTCAGACTGTGAAATGTTTAGTTTGTAGGATCATAGATCTAGATCTTCATGGAACCTCATAAGCAATCTCATTCAACCTCCACATTTTACAAATTTTATTGATAAATTAATAAAATTAAGTATATCTAAATTGATGAAAATCATAAACCTAGCTGGGATTAATAAACTGTATTTTATTTTATAAATGAATATAGTATAAAAGAACTTAGTTAAGCTGTTTTAATTAATATATATTATTTTATTAATATTTTGTGTGTATAACTTCTGCATATAATGCGCTTAGATGGTCAATATTTTAAGAAGTAATAATAGAATTAATGATAGTGAATTATTAATTGAGTGTGTATGCAAATCAGTAATCATGTTGTGAGTAAAAATCACAAAGAAAATCTTCTAAAATGTCTTAGCAAGATGTCCTTGCCAAGGGAAACTGTGTACTTACATCCAACATCTTGGAAGGCATCCAGATAGTATGAGATTGCAGTTGCTTTTAAGCTACAAGAAGTGACCTTGGCTTTTACCATATATGAAACTGAAGAGACCTTCTCTGGTCATCCCCCTAAGAAAAGGTATTCAGAAGACCACTCCCCTTCTAAGGAAGGAAGTGTAATTTGATTCTCTATATACTGTATATTCTATATATACTTTATAGTATTAGGTATTTGGCTGAGCTGGGATGGATATGGACCCTGACATTTTGTAATTTACAACTTTATGCATGTCAATGTGGTCCAGATAATTGTTATCCAGTATTTACTTCTTTAAGGTTTTACAATAGTTACAGCTTTGTTGTTTGGACTTATAGGCTCCTGCCTACCACCTTATTTTGGAAGGAATTCTGATTCTCTGGATAATCAGACTACTTTTCTCCAAAACATATAAATTACAAGAACGATCTGACCTCACAGCCAAGGTAAGAGATTAAAAATATCTTTCTATTTTTAATAACTATTTAAAATCACCATATAATGTAATATACAAGATATTTAATCAGTCAGCTCTTTGAATGAATTTTGCTATGTCTCAGGAATATAATTTAAATGTGCAATTGCAACATAGTACACAATTCTAATATCTCTTTTCTGGAAATTTTGAATTTATGATTGTTGTTAAATAGTTTTCTTCAGAAAGGAAGTAAATGTGAAGCCTGCTTTTTGGTAGAAATAACTTAATGGTCTACAATGAACTACAACCTTTTTTTTTTAGAATAGTGAAAGAAAAAGAAATGAACTACAACCTTTTTTTTTTAGAATAGTGAAAGAAAAAGAAAACCATAGATGGTGCTTTATAACTTGTTTCTTCCATTGAATTAGAATTACTGATTTTAATCTAAATTCTGAATAGTTTGGAAACTAGTTTTGCCAATGTTTTGACTTGCTTTCTATTTCTAGTTGACAGCTAAATGCAAAACCTTTTTCCTAAAACCAGATATGGTTTCAAACATTGAAAATATTATCAAATATTCTTAGAAGTAAATGATTGATCCATTTATCTAATGATGTAAACACCACTATTTGAAGTTCATCTAGTCAGATAAGAGTTTTTGCCTTGGGGTAAAAGTTATTAAATACTAACCTCTTTTAAAATATACTTTTCTTGTAGAAATTTATGACAAATTTCAGTACTTTTTAAAAGACAAAATGAATGCTTACATGACTTTGTTGGTACCTATCTTATTTTTCCATTTCTCTTAGGCATTAAGGCTAGAGCCCAATTTCTAGTATTTGAGAGCAGTGAATGAAAGTATCTTTATGTTATATACAAAAAGTAAATAAAAACATACTGAATAGTAACTCTCAGTAGAGGTTTGATTGTCTGTTCCCAATATCAGAAGTATGTGTATGGAAGCTAGCCCTGAGCCCTGAAAAGGAGACTTGTAAGAGAAAGTTAGAAATCCTAAGTGTCATGCTTCTCCTATAATTGTCTTTTTTTTTTTTAAGAAATAGTGAGAGTTTCTTCTGTAACTCTATGTCATTGTATGAAGATAATTTTTTAAACCATTCATTTTTTAATATAACAATCTTACATAATTATATATATAATAAATTGTAATAAATATGCTTATCTAAGAGGAAAAAATTCACATTAATTATACCTAAAAATCTGTCTCATTCTTTGTTTTTCCACTCCCTCTCAACTTTCTCCCCTTCCCAAGAAGGCAGATAATATGATATAGACTCTGCAGATATTATCACATATAACACTTATTTCCCTCCTTGTCATGCTGTAAAACAAGACACATATTGCTTACACTACAGAAGAATTTATGGAGGAAAATAAAGTAAAAGCAATTCCCAAACAAACATTTAAATATTTTACTTCGTTTTTCATGAACAAAATAATAATAAAAGCATATTGATCAGGATTCTTTAACTTTCTCCTGCATCTCTTTTTCATACTCAGGCAGAGTTGTCATCTAACTGAGTTGAGAACTATTCCTGCCTTAGAGAATTCTCTGGCTGCTTCTTTAGCTTTGTATCTCTTTCCTGGAGCTTAGATGAGCAGTCCTAAACTCTACATGCCTATTTTTGTGAAAATGGCAAGAGACTTTAGGTCCCTCAGTTGCTGCTGACTATAAGAGGAATTTCCTTTTTTTTTTTAAACCCTTGTACTTCAGTGTATTGTCTCATAGGTGGAAGATTGGTAAGGGTGGGCAATGGGGGTCAAGTGACTTGCCCAGGGTCACACAGCTGGATGGAATTTCCTTTATCAGAGAGGTTAGTCTCAATAAAGTGAGGAATTCAAGCTCTAGATTAGTTGGCCAGACATCCCTGATGTCTCGTGAGCCAGATGGTGTGGTCATTCTTACCTTCATGATGAATCAAGTAGGAACACAGGTATCTTGACCTATTGCACTAGGAGACAGTACAGGGGTGGCACTATCCAGGACAGAGGAACAGTAGTGACAGTGCTTCTTCTAGCATAGGATTAAAGTCAGGCCCCAGTACTGCCCAGGATAGGTGACAATAGCAACCCTTTGGTTGAGGTGTAGGGATGGGAGGCAGCTACAGCTCCTAGTGCTGGGTATGATGCTCTGCTTTACATGGTGGGGGAGGTGAGAGTACTCAGGTCATGATAAGAGTAGTCACTGGACAATTCCTATGCAGAGATGGCTTTTGGAAGGTGGCTTGCTATCTATCAATGAGAAAAAGGTGAAACTTTATACCTAACTTCTATAGAAGAAGAGAAGCAGTCTTTCAGTTGAGATGTCTAAATTATTTCTTTTCCTCTTAACTCTTTTCCTAAAGTAAACCACCTTTTGTTAAAGAATTCAGGAGGTACCGCTCTTCTTCCCTACATTTTATGGATTATTTGATATTTATATACGTGTGTGTGTGTGTGTGTAGAATTTCTGTTAGGAAAAGTGCATGTTGTTTGTATTGATGTTTTATTATAAAGAATTATATACAGAAAGGCGTATTTTCAGCGATTTCTTCTGAAAGATTATATGGCTTTTGGTGTTTGCCGAAATCTAACCCTCTATTTACCATAAGTTCAGTGTAGCAGCATTTGCATTTCTGACTTGCACTGTTTTCCAGGAATATTGCCATCATGAAAGTTGAGAATTGAATGTGTAGTTATTTTTATATAGTTCCCTTATGTATCTTAAAAGGTAGAGTCCCAAATATTTTATATACTATGAGCAATTTTAAATGGAATTTCTTTTTCTTTTTCTATTGTTTTATTGGTATTTTAGAATTGCTGATGATCTGTACAGATTTATTTTCTATATTGCAACTTTACCAAAGTTACTGTTTTAGTTAACCTTTAGGGTTTAGCATAGCATATCATCAGCAAAAAAAGGATAATTTTATTATTTTATTTTCTTATGATTACTCCTAAATTTCTTTTTTATTGAAGTAGCCAGCATTTCTAAGACAATGTCAAATAAAAGTGATAATAATGGATATGCTTGTTTTTATCTCTATTGGAAGAGATTCTAGTTTATCCTTATTAAATGTTAACTCCCATGTTATATACTACTTATCATTTTAGAAATATATTTCCAAATGCATGTAAAAACAATTTTTTACATTCATTTAAAAAAGATGAGTTCCAAACACCCTCCTTCATTTCCATCTTTCTTTCTTGAGAAGGCAAGCAATTTTATAGGTTATATATGTGCAGACATGTAAGACATTGTCATATAAGAAAAAAGACCCCAAAAAACTCCCATTAAAAATAAGAAAAAAATTCTTAATAACTTTGATCTTTATTCAGATTCCCATTAGTTCTTTTTCTGGTGGTGGATACCATTTTTTATTGTATAAGTCCTTCAGAATCATCTTGGATCACTTTATGGCCAAGTATGGCTAAATCATTCACAGTTGATGTTGATTGCTGTTACTTTGTACAATGTTTTCTTGATTCTGTTAACTTCCCTTTGTATTAGTTATGTAAATCCAAGTTTTTCTGAAAGCATCCTTCCCATGATTTTAAAAAGTATATATTTTTCCAATTACATGTAATAACAATTTTAATTAAACATTCTTTTCCTAAAATTTTGAATTCCAAATTCTCTCCCTCCCTTTCTCCTCAACAGTAAGCAATTTGATCTAGGTTATACATGTGTGGAAGATGATTCATGTAAAACAACCAACCAAAAAAAAAAAACCATGAATAAAGTAAACTGAAAAAAGTATGTTTTGATCTGTATTCATATTCTTATCAGTTCTTTCTTTGGAGGTGAATAGCATTTTTCTTTATGAGACCTTCAGAATTATCTTGTTCATTGTATTGCTGAGAATAATTAAGCCAATCATAGTTGATCATCATACAATATTGTTCTTATTGTGTACAATAATTGTCCTGGTTCTCCTCAGCTTACTTTGCATTAGTTCATATAGATCTTTCTGGGTTTTTCTGAAGTCATCCTGTTCATCATTTCTTATGTCATAGTATTCTGTAACAATCATATAGCACAACTTGTTCAGCTATTCATCAATTGATAGATATCCCCATAATTGCTCATTCTTTGCCACCAAAAAAAGAGTTGCTATACATATTTTTGTATATAAAGATTCTTTTCATTTGTTTTCTTTTTAGATTGTTGGGGGAGGAAGGGGGTAGGGAGTGATACAGACCTAGTATAAGTATTACTTGATTGAAAACTTGTCCTTAAATGTAGTTCCAGATTGCACCCCAGAATGGTTGAACCAGTTGAAAACTCTACCAACAATGCTTCCACTCCAGTATTTGTCATATTAGTTAATCTGATAGGTATGAAATGGTATCTCTGAGTTATTTTAATTTGCAGTTCTCTATCAATAGTTATTTAGAGCATTTTTTTCATGTGTCTATAGATAACTTTGATGTCTTCATTTGAACTGCCTTTAGCTTCATTTGAACTTTCCTTAAGCTATTTATCAATTAGGGAATGACTTGTATTCTTACAAATGTGACTCAGTTCTCTATATATTTGAGAAATGAGGCCGTCAGAGAAACTTGATGTAAAATTCTTTTTCCAGTTTTCTGCTTTCCTTCTAATCTTGGCTGGATTAGTTTTGTTTGTGCTAAACCTTTTAAAATTTAATGTCATAAAAAATTTCCATATTAAATTCCATAGTGCTCTCTACCCCTTGTTTGGTAATAATTCTTCTCTTATCCATGGGCAAACTATTCTATGTTTTCCTAATTTGCTTATGGCATCACCCTTTATATCTAAATCATGTAATCCACTCCACTGTCTGTTTCGTTTTATGGGTAAGTTCATCCCTCTTACTTTCACATTTATGATTTCCATGTATTTCCTTCCATTGCATTTCCCTCCAGTTATCCTTCTTTCTATCTTATATCACTCTGTCCCTCCTCAAAAGTGTTTTGCTTTTAATGACCACCTCCTCAAATCTTCCTTTGCTTCTATCAACCCCAACTTCTCTTATCCCTCTCCTTCCCTACTTCCTGGTAGGATAGGGTAGATGTGTCTGTTATTCCCTCTTTGAGTGAATTCCAGTGAAAGTAAGATTCAAATGTTGCCTGCTACTTCTCCTTTCCCCCATCCTTTCCTTCACTGTATAAAAGCTCTTTTGTACCTCTTTTATGAGGTACTATCTCTTCCTTCTCCAAGTGTATCCCTTTTTCTCACCCCTTAAATTTTTTTTTTTTTTGAATATCATCTTATTATGGTCAACTCAAATGTGTGCCCTCTGTCTACATATACTCTTTCTAACTGCTCTAATAATAACATTATTAGGAGTTACAAGAATCATCTTCCCATGTAAGAATATAATAGTTTAACCTTATTGAATCCTTTATGATTTCTCTTTCCTATTTATCCTTTTATGCATTTCTTGAGTCTTGTATTTGAAAATCAGATTTCCTGTTCAGCACAGGCCTTTTCATTAGAAGTGCTTAAAAGTCCTTTATTTCGTTAAATTTCTGTTTTTTATCATGAAGGATTATACTTAGTTTTGCAGTGTATATGATTCTTGGTTGTACTCCTAGCTCTTTTGCCCTGTATGATATCATATTACAAGCCATTTGATCCTTTACTATGCAAACTTTTAAATCTTATATTATCCTAATTCTGATTCCATATTTGAATTGTTTCTTTCTGGCTTTTTATAATATATTCTCCTTGACTGCTGGAATTTAGCTACAGTTTCTGGGAGTTTTCATTTTGGGATCTCTTTCATTGGTAATTGATTGATGAATTCTTTCAATTTCTATATTTTAGGATATCAAGGCAATTTTCCTTGATATATCTTGAAAGATGGTGTCTAGACTCTTTTTTGATTATGACTTTCAGATAGTCCAATAATTTTTTTTTTTAACTCTTACCTTCTATATTAGAATCAATACTAAGTATTCCAAAGCAGAAGAATTGTAAGGGCTAGGCAATTGGTCTTAAGTGGCTTGCCCAGGGTCACACAGGTAGGAGGTGTCCCAGGACATCCAACTTTGTAGGTCTGGCTCTCTGTCCACTTAGCCACTTAGTTTCCCCATGTCCAATATTTATTAACTTATTTCTCTTGGATCTGTTTTCTGGGTCAGCTATTTTTCCAATGAAATATTTCACATTTTCTTTTATTTTTTTCATTCTTTTGTTTTTGTTTGATTATTTCTTGAGGTCTCATGGATTCATTAGTTTTTGTTTGTCTGATTCTAATTTTTAAGGGATTATTTTCTTCAATGAATCCTTGTACATCTTTTTTTCCATTTGGCCAATTCTGGCTTTTAAGGAATTTTTCTCTTCAAAGTATATTTGGAACACTTGGCTATTCTATTTTTATAGGTATTATTTTCTTAAGTATTTTTTGTGCTTCCTTTACCAAGTCGTTAACTCTTTTTTTCTTTATTTTCTTGCCTCACTCATTTCTTTCCCCAGTTTTCCTTCTACCTCTCTTGTTTTGATTTTTTAAATCCTTTTTTGAGGTGTGAAGTGGTACTTCAGAATTGTTTTCCTTTGCATTTCTCTAATCATTAGTGATTTAGAGCATTTTTTCAAATGACTATAGCTTTGATTTCTTCTTTTGAAAACTCTACATGTAATTTCACTATTTATCAATTATCACATGGCTTTCATTTTTACAATTTTGACTCAAATTCCCTATGTAACCTAGAAATGAGACCTTTGTTAGAGAAATTTATCGTAAACATATCCCTCCACATCTTTCATGTCCTTATTTTCTTTAGCCACACAACTATCACCCTAGTACTGGCCTTTCATGACCTCTTGTCTGAGATATCACAATAGCCTTTTTATTGAACTGTCACCTATCTTTCCAGGTTTAATACACCTTACCCGTTTTCATAGTCTTTGTGGTTTAGTAAACTTGGCTTTCTTTCTTACTTCTACTTGTATATATCCCTACATCTCTTATCTTTATGCCTTTACCTTTATTATCCTCCATGACTAGAATTTGTACTCCCTCTTTACTCTGAGATGTACTTCATCTCTTTGATTTTTATGGTTTCTTTCAAGGCTCAGCTCAATTGAATCTATGTACATGAATTCTTTATTGACCATCCTCTATTTTCCACATACACATGCTTTCCCCTCCACCACTACCCCCCAACTGCTGGGACTATTTCCTTTTCCTTATATCTATTTAAAAAATATGTTTAAATGTTGTCTCCTATATTTTGTTTTCTGTTTGCATATGTTTATATGTAACCTCTTTGAGGACAAGGACTTTAACTTCTATTTTTGTATCTCCAGTGCCTACCACAGTGTTTGGGACGTAAGTGTTTAATAAATAATTGTTGGTAGATTAGAAAAGTATTGTTGAAAAATATCTAGTTTTTTAAAAGCAAAAAAAGGGGCCTTTTTTTTCTTTCAAAAGAAATTTGGGGGTTATTGCACAGTTTGCCAAAGGGATCAGCCTACTTTTCTTCTTTAGCGTGCCTAGGTAATTTTCTATCTCTAGTATTTATCCAGGGTATGTGCTAGGAGATTAGTTTTACTTCCTACTTCATATTTTCTTGACCTTTATCACATACTTGGCTTTTTTTGTTTTGTGTTTTTACAAACCTGTTCGTGTTTTTATGACATTGCTTTCTCTTGATTCTTGTTCTATTTGTCTGGCTGCTTATCTTTTGTTATATCATTATCAATGTCCCATGCCCCAATTGTGGAATTATCCCCAGGTTCTGTCCCATTTTTCTTTTCTCTTGCTTGCTAATGTACCGTGTATGTGGAAAACCAATTTACTGTTACATAATTTTGTTACATACTATTAACTAGGACGATAGAAACAATACTTACACTTCTCAGTGCTAGCAATCAAAAGACTAATTAAATGCATTCAGACAATAATGTATATTACCTATTAGACAATACAGGCATTAACCCCACTAGGAATGTCATAAGCCTGATTTCCCAGGGCTTTCCAATAAGCATTTCTTGTATTAGTACTCAACAAAGTTTCTTTCTGCCCAGTCAGAGGTGATGTGTCTCCCTCTGAGGTAGTTGCCTGGCAAGTCAGTACTGCTCTCAATCAAAAAGGAAAACAGGGAAGAGATGCTTGAGTCCCTAGTATGGGGAACAAAGAATCTAATATCAATTGACCCAAAAGCAAGACAGTTTTTTATAGTTTTAGCTACAAGTATTATAGTTACACCCTAGTTCTGATTGGTAGCCTCTTTTATTTACTAATTAATTTGATTGATTTTTAATAAGTTAGAGTTTACTAAATTTTCCCATTGGTGGTGTAACCTCTCTGGGAGTCTCATATGTTTATCAGTTTTTATGAATACACATATATTTACCAACCTAAGCATACACATATGCTTATGTTAATATTATTGAATCAAATTATTGAATCTTAATATACTTGAAAAATTATTGAATAATCTTATTCAGTATCTTAATATTGAAAAATAAACATCAAAATACTTCATCATAACATGGTAGCATAATACAGAGTCATTTATATCAAGATAACAAACCTATTTTTCCTACATTCCAGTTCATTTATCTTTGTTCCTATTTGGGAGTCACCTCTCCTAAGTACCAGGCAGAAATCACTAACTGAATATTTTACATTTCCAACAAGGTGCCCCAGAGATGTCTCAGATTGAATCCATTATCCCCACCCCAACCATCTCTTCTTACTAACTTTATTGATTCTTTTGAGGGCACCATCATTAGAGTTACCTTCAAGTCCTTATTTTCCCTAACCCTCTACATTTCATTAATTGCAAAGTCTGGTTGATTCTATCTCCATAACATCTCTCACTTCCACTCTTATCTTCACTATCCTATTTCAGATTCTCATCACTTCTCAAATACAAGCTCATAGCTGCCAAAATAATATTCCTAAAGCACAGATATGATCATATTATTTTGTTCAAAAAGTTTAAATGACTAACTCTGTGGCAGAACTTTTCAACCTGTCATCTGGTATCTGAATAATATTCTGAGAAGCGGTCCATAGGCTCCATTATGGACTTTAATTCAAAGGAGTCCAGGACACAAAAAAATGTTAACTCATACTTTATAATAAAATATAAATTCCTCTATTTGGCATCTGAAACCCTTCACAATCTGACTAATTTACCTATTCTGGCTTATTTAAATTTCTAGCCAACTGGTCTACTTGTGTGGTTCTTCACATAAGATATCACAACCCTTTTTTCTCTGCTTTTGTTTTGGCCATTTTAACCTATGCCTAGAATTTTCCTCCTCATTCCAGCCTTTAGAGTCCAGAATCAACATCATCAAACAAATATGAGGCTTTTCCTGGCTCCTACAAGTATGTCCTACCCTTACTTAATTACTGGAGTGAGGTGTAGCTTTTAGTTGTATGTATGCACGTTATTTCTCCTATTAGAATGTAAACACTTTTTGGACAGATTATTTCAGTATCATTGTTTTATCACTGGCTTCCTAGCGTAGCATCTGACATACAGATGTTTAATAAGTGTTTATTGATTGATTGATTAAATCACAATTAAAATTGTCTTTTTATCTCATGATTTCCTTTTGACCTTGTTTCATTAGGAATTTTTCCTCTTTTAAGTAGGCATAATATAAAAATGATTGAAGTCTTAGGAATAGGAAGCTAGGTGGCAGAGTAGATAGAACTGAGGAAGAACAGAAAGACCTCAGTTCCAATCCTGCCTCTCATACTTACTAGCTGTATGATCTTAGATAAGTCACTTATGGGGATAATAATAGTACCAACCTTCCAGGGTTTTTGTGAGGATCAAATGAGATAAAGAATAAAGTGCTTAACTAAGTGTCTAACACATTGTAAGTTCTATGTAAATGTTATCTTTTATTATTAATAGTGATTGGTTTCCTCCACATTTTTGTGGATTGAGTCTAGGAGCTTGTCATTATATAAAAAATCCTAGGATTTAGAGCTAAAAGTTAGAATTGGATGGAGATCTAGGTTGCCCAAGGTTGCACAATCATGAAGTAGCAGTCAGAACAATATCCCTAATATTGGTCTTCTAATGCAAAATCTTTCCTTTGTAAAATATGCCCTTATCTAGTCAATAGGTAGGTTTTTGGTATGCCTGGAGATTTTTTTTTTTTAAATTTTACCTGTAAGTATTCCTTAAAGCATGCCATTCGTTTAACCCTACTTAAAAATTTAGGTAAAACCCAATTTCAGGGCAGCTTATTTCTTGGGGTAATCTTACTTAGAAGCACATCTGAATTTTAAAAATAGTGGGTTTGGTTTTTTTATTCCTAAAATTAATGTCAAGAAACGAGTATAGTTTACCATGGTATGTGCCCAGGACTTTCAGTATCTCTGCTGGTCAATAAAGTCTTTGTTGTTTCTGCCCTAGCCTTAATAGGGCGTTAGAGAAACAGTGTGGTGTAGTGGAAAGAATTGGACTTGGAATCAGGAAGAGACTGGAATTCAGATTCATTTTCTGATGCTTGTTAACTTTGTGATCATGAGGAACTCACAATTTATCTAATAGTCTTAGTTTCTGTATTTGTCAAAATGAATAATATTTGTTGTAAGTAAAAAGTGCTTTGTAAACCTTGAAATATCATATAAATGTTATCCTTTAAAGAGTTCTTCAGTAAATACATTGATTAATATGTTTGTGAATACCTTCATTAAAAACCATAAGTATTTTAATGATTAGTTTGTTTTAGGGAATTATTAGGATTTATTAAGCCATAGATAAATAACGAGGATTATTTGGGGTAATTAGGATCTTGGCAGTTTAGGATAGGGTAAAGAATAGTGGGTAAGGTTTCTTTAAGGCCACTTAGAATCTTGAGAAGAGTTCCTGTGGGAATTCTGGGAAGCTGGAAGTTGCTTTTCTGGCTGCCAGTTGACTCCTGGTGGTTTTTCCCTAGGAGGAGGCTAGTGTTTCTGTTCCCTGGAACATTGAAAAAACCCAGTGGCAGGTGAAGGAGGAGAACAGGTTAGATCAGTGATTCCCAAAGTGGGCACCACGCTCCCTGGTGGGTGCTACTGTGATCCAGGGGGGTGGTGATGGCCACAGGTGCATTTATCTTTCCTATTAATTGCTATTAAAATTTAAAAAAAAATTAATTTCCAGGGGCACTAAGTAATTTTTTTCTGGAAAGGGGGCGGTAGGCCAAAAAAGTTTGGGAACTACAGGGTTAGAGTTTCTGGAATAAGTTTGTGGGGGAGATTAACAGAAAAGAGAAAGAAAGAGACTGTTTTTCCTCTGTATGGCTGCTGAGAGGGCCAAGCCATTTTGAGAGCTACTTAGGCGGGACAGTCAACCAGGCCTGGAAGGGCTGGCAGTGGGCAGAGTGAATGAATAATCAAACTGATTTAAAGCTGAAAGAGTTCTAAGAAGACAGTAAACTTAAATATATAATTAAGAGGATTATTAATTAGTATAAATTATTTAGAGTAGATTTTGGGGAATTAGTTTAAGGAGATTAGCTTAGGCCTAACTTCAGGTTGAAGAGACCTCTGGCCAGGTTTTAGTTTTGGGAATTGGGATCCAGTTAGTGTGTATTAGACTAGGGAATTAATCCTCAACCCTTTGTTTACCCTTCTTAAACCTTTTAAGAATTATTAAAAAGGGTTTTGTACAATCTGTCTCAAAGTATCTTTATACAGCCATTCCTGACTTGGCCCCACAGAGCCTCAGCTCTGTTGTTATTAAAAATGAGGAAGGCAGATATTAAAAGGGAGAATAGTATTTTAATAAAAGCCATGCTGATAGAGATAAATTGACTACGCGCCTGTCCTGTAAGAAAACCTATTCCAACATCGCCTCAGCCATTTTTACCTTTTGTATCTTTGCGCGCTCAGGTAGCTAAAAAGAGAGTTCAGAGTCACTTCAGGAGTCTTATCTCCTCTCTTACATCATCACACTTCCTGTCTGCCATGAGACCCCCACAGGTCCACAGAAGTTTGTCAAACACTATATTGATACATATATTGAGGCTCAATCCTTCCAAATAGAACCCCAGGTGATTTTAACTAACACAGCTCCTTCAGCTGGAAGCAAGCTGGCTTTCATACAACAATAACCGTTAGAGTTAAAGAAGATACTATATATCCCAATTTCCCTCCTTAACATTCCTTTATTAACATTCCTGGCTATTCTTGTTGTTAAAATTTCTGTTGTTATAGAAAGGTACTCAAATATTCCAACTAGGATAGTTTAATGAATGAGAAATTAGAGAACTATTCAAATCTTTGTTCTAAAAGTGCTGTATGAAAAGATTGACTTGCTTTTTGCTTGATCTACCAAGAGGTGGAGGTGGTACACATGTGGAATCATAAAAAAGACATTGGATTTAATGCTAACAGTTATCTTAGATGTTGATCCCAACTCCCTTATAGCTGAAAACAGGCTTAGAGAGATGAAAGAGTTTCTCTGAGATTTCACAGGTAGTAAAAAATAATAGATTTAGGACTGAAACCAAGATCTTCTGGCTCTTTCCACTAAACCTCTTGTGCATCTCTAGTGTCGATGCTGTTACCATGGCTATTTTTTTTTTTTTTTAAATCCTGGGACTCCATTCTAGGAGCATAGGGCCACAACCAGTAGGCAATGGGTCGCTCAGGGTCACCCAGCTGGGAAGTGTCCGAGCCCGGATTTGAACCTAGGACCTTTCGTCTCTAGGCCTGGCTCTCCATCCACTGAGCTAGCCCAGCTGCCCCTACTTTAGGTTGCAGTTTCTTTAGCAGATGTAGTTTTTACAGGGTGGGGTTGCTAGCCCCAGGCCCAACCCTCCTCCTTTTTCATCTGGGCTAGGGACCATCCTTAGCCCAGGAGTGGTAAGGGTGGGCGATAGGGGTCAAGTGACTTGCCCAAGGTCACACAGCTGGAAGTGTCTGAGACCGGACTTGAACCTAGGACCTCCAGTCTCTAGGTCTGGCTCTCAATCCACTGAGCCACCCAGCTGCCCCACCATGGCTATTAGTAACATAAATAGGTAGAATGGGGAAAACAGCAGGTTTACTCATTCAGTTTTTAGTGGTTCTTGATCTGGTTTTCCACAGCTATCCTAGTGGTGACAGCAGTAAGAGGTGGTTGAAAACATGCCTCCTGTTGTTTGTAATAGAAGCTTGTTATTTTAGTTTTGAATATATTGGTATTGTCTGTAATACAAGCTTGCTATTTTAGTTTTGAAACTGTTGTTGTTATCTGATGGAGTTGATATGGTTTAAGGAGAGTCACGGTAAGAAAGGTAATTTATAGTAAAAAATTTCTTATTCAGACATTTTATTTATTGAAAAGGGAGAAAGAAAGTACATTTGTTTGAAACACTAAGAATTGCAGCAGAAAAACAGCCTCTTAGTATTTGAGCATAGACACACAGACAGTTCTGAAGACCTGAGAGTAAATAGCTTCTTAAGCTAAAAAAATGGAATTGATGAAGGCAAATATAGTCTATTTCCATAGGAACTAGATTTCATGATGATTGTGAGGATTTTGAGATTGAAAGCTGGGAAACCTTGATAACTAGGACTTTCAGTTACTGACAGACAATTTGAATATAGTCTCTTTGTGAAGACTCATCTGACAAAATGAGTATTTTTGGTTTCTTTAAGTTACATATAACATCCAGTTATATGACATGAAGCCTTGGTTTTAGGCAGAAGAGAAACCAGAAGAGAAGGTGGGGATTTAAAAAATTGAAACTGATAAAAGAAGCAAGACATCAGAAGCCAGAGGAGTTAAGAAGATGACAGGAACATATCCTGTTTGAGACCGGCTGATTTGTCAGTCAAGTTCTCTTTGATATGAGGAAGTAATCTAATTGAAGGAAAGCTCTGAGATGGGCAACCGATTAGGAAAAAAGAATCTTTGCTTTTGAAGAGCCTACTGGGGAAAGGTTGCCATTCCTCTCTAGCTTCATCTTCAGCTTTGAGAAGGAAGGAACCCCTCACAAGCTGGATTACCTCTCTTTTTTGAGGAACCCTAAACTACCAATGTGAGTGCAGTTGGTGTGGGCCTCAATTCAGGAAGAGAAAGAGCCTAGAGAGAGCAGGGATGCTCGGGTAAGCCTGGTGATAGAACAGTTTTGTCATAGCAGCAATTGTGGCAGGAAGCAATAGACTGATTTATTTATCTTGTAATAAAATCATGCCTGAAAATGACTTCATTATTTTTTAACTGATTATTTCAGAGCAAGAATATCAGAATGGCAGTGGCATGAAAGGCCTATATTGAAGTGATTGTAATAAAGGAAAAACAATATTTTGATTATAAAATATTGATGCTTTAAAATGATAAATTTCAAATATAAGTAAAATCCTATTGTGATTAACATTTTAAAATATATTTAATGATTATGACTAATTTGATATTTTCTTGTGCTATGAAATTTACTTTTTCTATAAGTTGTTTTATATTCTGATTTTTTTTCTCCTACAGGAAAAGGAAGAATTAATTGAAGAGTGGCAGCCAGAACCTCTTGTTCCTCCTTTTTCAAAAGACCATCCTGCTCTTAACTACAACATTGTTTCAGGGTAAATATAGTTTGGCTACACTAGAGGACTTGAAAGCAGTTTGCTGCCTAACATATTTACTGGAATTTATAATGTTCTTTTCCTATCTAGAAATCAATTGAAATATATTAATTAGTTTCTGGAAAGAAGGAACTTTATTTCGCTTTCTTTGTAAAGTTTCCAGCATATTAAACAACAGATTTATCATCTACTATTACATTGGTAAATTATTCTTAGAAATCTTTGTGGATTACAATTCTTGCATCAGAGAAGCTGCCAGAACTACAGCTTTTTTCATGTGCTTTTTACCCCCCTTTTTGTGTGTGTGTTTGTGTGTGTGCGGAATGGAGAGAATCAAAAAAATGGAGTAGGAATAAGAGTCTGCAAAATGAAGTTAGGTCTTGGAATAGTGACTGAAATAGGATGTGGCAGTTTGACATCTTACCAAGTCATATGACATATACATTTTGAAAGAGATAGTTATAAATATATGTTATGCAAATATTATATATGTTATATATGTATATACACATAGACACCTATATACATATGTATTGAAATTCTACATTTTAAAATTTTATTATTTTAATTTGTAGAAAAATTAGTTGAGAAAAAGAAATCTTTATACTATAAATAATTTTGAATCTTCTTTCTCAATCTCATTAAAGGCATGAAGAAGTTCAGATATTACTTTTTATTATTTAGTCCCAGTGCTATTCAGGTGTTATCTTTCTTCAACATTTTTTTGCCTCCATTTTCACATGGTCCATTTTATTCCTTAAAGAGTATTTTCTTCATTGTATTTTTGTGCCTTCCTTTCCTTTTGGCCTATTCTAGTTTTTAGGGAGTTGATTTCTTTAGTGAATTTTTTTTCTTAGCTGTTAAGATTTTGTCAATTCTCTCATTATTTGGTTTTTTTAATCTTTTTTCCCCAAGTTCTTCCAAAGATGAGCTTGTCATCCTTTCACACTTTCCTTTGGTGCTTCACGTGTGCCTTTTTTGGCATTGTTGTCATCTGAATTTATATTTTGGTCTTCCTTGTGTAATAGTGAAATTAGGGAAAGTAGGAAGTGCCAGACAGAAGGAGAGAGGCAATTCCAGAACTCTGGGGTTAGTGAATTTCTGGTGACAATTAGTTCTTGGACTGACTCTCTGGAGGTATTGACTCTCTGGAAACCCTCTCTGAGTGGATTATCCATCAAGCTTTCACAGGCCAGGAAGAGGTTGAGTTTGGTAAGTTACACAGGTGCACTGTATAGTCAGATCCTTACTCCCATACCTTTTGGATTTTATGTTGCTGAGACTCTACTGGACTTCTGCCAGACCTTGAGGACAATAGTTGTGAGATCTCCCTATAGACCCAGTGGACCTGTTTAATTTCCAGCTTTCCCTTACTCTTAATATTACCAAAGAGCAAGGGGTGGATTCTGGTTAGGACATAATACAGATAGCTGGGAATTTGAGGTAGAGATCAGTGTAGAATCATCTATTAGAAACCTGTTGGATCTTGGTGGGAGGGATTTAGTTCTACCCCAGTTAGGTCATCTCACTCCCTTCACTCACCTGTCCCAGTTTGTAATAAACCCTGTTTAACATCTTATTGTTACCTTTTCAGTCCCTCCTTGAATCCTTTCCCAGATCTAAAGGATTTTGAATAACTGGACTATTACAACAAGAACCTAGAAAACCAACCTAACCCTCTTAACCATTATACTACCAACCAACTAACTAATATTTATTTAGTTACATATTTCACTTGTCACTAAAGTAAATTTCTACTGTCAAGGTTTTTTTTTTCCTTTGCTCATTTTTCTAGTTGCTTCCCTACCTCCTCCCCTTTCCCCTTTTCCTTATCTGTCCATTGAGATATTTCTCTGTTCCTGGGGTAGAGGGCAAGCTATTCCAGGCTTGCAGAGAACCATTTTCTGGTACTTGTGGTAGGTATCGCTGCTTTTGTTTAGGAGGTGGCCTTGTTGGCTTGCTCTGAGGAGATTTGCAGCTGTTTTGTCCAGCTATATTCAGCACCCTGTGTTATGTGTTAACAGTTCTGTTGTTTCATGGACTGGGTTAGTCCTGGCTTTGCTGCTTCTTCATCCCTGCCAAATAATGTAGACTAGACAGGTACTCTGGGCTCTGCTGCCTCTGGCCCTCTGCTGTCATGTGAGAATGTGATATTTTCTGCAGTTCAACTTGTTCCCCTCTCTGCTCTGCTGCTATGTGGAAGTATGGAGTTAGTTTCCTGCCTTCTCAGCCTTTTATACTTGTGTAAGGTGACTTGGGTTGGGTTCCTACCTGTTCTGCAGCTTTGTTGCCTCTGGCAGAGTTGTGGCATGTTGGATTGCTCGAAGTTCTGCTGATTCTCACACTGCTCTACTGCCTGGGCCTCTCTTCTTATCCCAGTGGAGCTGTTCCCACAGTTTTCCCTTTATTTTGAGGTGATTTATTGTGTGTGTGTGTGTGTGTGTGTGTGTGTGTGTGTGTGTGTGTGTGTGTGTACGTGCATGCAACTCTCTTTCATATTTCTTTCCAAAAAGAAACTAGTTACTTCATGGATATTATTCTTATGGTATGCTTTTAGTGAGAATCTTATAAAGCTCTTAAGAAAAAAAAAAACTTCACCTGTTGCAGCGGTGTTCAGATATATGCTGCCATTTCTGAAATTGCTCATTTCAGGAAATGGTTTCTTATTTTGCCCTTCTTTCTCTGACTTCCTCTTGATTTATTTTGAAAACTGCTGAACTCCCAAGAAACACAGTGCTTCTTTTGACTTAATCTTGCTTCTGGTCTATTTTTTTTTTTTTTTTGGTCTATTTCCTTCCTCTTGATAATCTTTATAAATCCTTTCCAAGGCATTTTCATGTTATTTTTTACTCAAGCTGAATTTTAAGTGAAAGCAAACAATTGATCTATTTTGGGATACTCCCCCCCCCCCCACAGTAGAACTCTGGAACATTACCTATATTATACTTAGGAAGTAATAAACTATTAGTTGATTAAGGCCATAGAAAGATTTTTTTAAAAAATCTTTATTTGTTGTTGCATTTTAATTTCAAGATGTTTTCCTTTTTTCCTCCTAAACCTAGAGTTCCTTCTCTGAAGGTAGATGGCATCTTTCTTCATGGGCCCTTTGTTGTTGCAGTGTGATGTTCTGATTGTATTTGAAGTACATATATGTTTGTGTTGATGAACTAATGAGACTTAAAAGCACTTTATGAATGTTAGATAATCTATTTTGCTTCATATGAGAAATTGAATATCAATATGTAGATACAGTGGAAAAGCTGATATCTAAATGGGGTAATATATTTGGTGTCCCTAAAATGTGGATTTATATTAAAAAAAATTTTTTTTTCTCCTAGTCCTCCAGGCCACAAAATTGTGGTGAATGGAAAGGAGTGTATAAACTTTGCATCATTTAATTTTCTTGGCCTCTTGGATAATTCTAGAGTAAAGGTAAATAATAATACTGATAACATTTGAGTTTCATATTCTTTAAGGAGGTTGGACTAGATAGTTGCTTCTGAATTCCCTTCCAACTATAAATCTATTTGATACATTGACCAATTTTTATCCACTTGTTATTTAGTTTATATTTTCTTAGTGCATTATAGTTATTTTGCTAAACCTTATTTTATTGGCCTATTTAGATCTAATTTAGCAGGAAAATGGATCAGTGGTTTGCCTGCACTAATGCTAAAGATCTGAAGCTCAAGGACAGTTCCTTTTTTATAGGTTTTAGAGAGTACAGAATTAAGAATAGAATTGGATAAAAGAAATCATGGAATTAAGGACAACTTGATTGGTTACAGAGCTAAGGTACAGTGAATAACATGATGGGTTAGAGTTTGGTCAAGGGAACAACTTTCCTTCTTCTCTTATGAGTTAAAGAGTGCTTTTTATTTGAGACCAGACACAAGATCAAAAGATAACAGACCAGCCCTTTTTTGAACAGCAAACCAGAAATCTTTGGAGGTTAGGTTGGTGGTATAAAAATATCAGGCCAGCTCCCCTGCTTTCACACACATTCCCCAAGGTCATTCAAATTACTTGAATGAAAAAGAATTGAATTTTTAAACTTAAGACTAGTTTAACTCTACATTAAGTGAAGAGACAAAAGAACCATGACTTCATCAATTACAGAACAAAAATCAATCAGTTGTAAATAGGATTAATAAAAATTATACAGGATCAATTTTAATCTTCTCAGGAGCTACTGTATCTTTTCTTGGAATGGAGATTTAAATTTTTTGAGCTTTAAGTTAATTTAATTTTTCTGTATATTTAGGCTTCTGATGATGTTTTGTGCTTATTCTAATTTCAGACTATAGATAAAATTGGGATAATTATAACCACATAATTGCTAATTCTGATTAAAGAATAGGACATGTCCATTCTAATTCATTAAATTATCTAAAAAAATTTTTTTCTATTATAAAGGAGGCAGCCTTAGCATCTCTAAAAAAATATGGTGTTGGGACTTGTGGACCTAGAGGATTTTATGGCACATTTGGTAAGCATATTTTCCACGTTCTTTTTGATTCAGTGGTTTTTTTCAGAGGTTACCGTAAATTACATTAAAACCTTTCTAAGTTTTCCCAGTATTTTAGGAAAGCATTGAAGAAATATTCACTAATTATTATTATATTTCATCTTATTAGATGGATAATATGTCACTTATTTCTTCAATTATCTTATTATTTTTTGTAATTTCATTCTAGAATAAAGTTAGTAGGCATTTCATTTGGTCCAGAATTGACTAGGACTTGAAATGAATGAAGCTATGAACATAAATTTTTATATGGTAATTCATCAGGGAATTACCATGAGAAAAAGTGTGTTCTTTTCCACTTTTAGGAATAATAATTAGGAAATACTGATTTTTTACATGAAACTCCTGAAGATAGTTCAGAACATAGTTTTGTAAGTTATTAATGTTTTTAAACCTTTATAAGGCTAATATAACAAAGAAATTGTACATTAGTTAGCTATTATAATTCTGTACTTATAATCAACTGAACTGAGTAAAAAAAATTATGATAATGAAAATACTATTTCTTCTCATCAGCACATCAGTAGTAAAATTAGGATGTATTAGAGGCAAGATGTTAAGTGATCAGAAAAGCTTCAATTTGAAGATTAGCATAATTAGCCAGAGAAGATAAAATTCTTTACATTAGAAAATGATCAAGTACAAGCTTGATGCTTAAACTTCATGGCTGAATTTACACATTTTAGATTTGATTCATCTATATGAAAGATCTGGAAATATTAGTAATGTTGAATTTGCTGAAATGAATATATTGCTAGAAATATATCCAGTCTTTTAAGGCCTACATGCCCACCCCTCATATACTCCCTATGTCTCTTATTCCCTTCATTTCCGCCCTGAGCTTCTAGATCATTTTTCTGTTTCAATGTTAAGTTTTGAAATATAGATGGATTTTATTTGTTAACTAGCAAGTATTTATTAAATACCTACTGTATGCTTTGGGCATATAAAGACAAAAGTGAAAAGTACTGGCTTTTAAAGAACTTTGGTTAGCTCTGAGGAGGGATAAAAAGAGTTGCAATATAAATATGCCATATGAAAGTAATACCTTTAAATTTTAAAAAAGTCAGAAGCCATTCTCAGATATTCTTTCTTGCCTTTAGAGCAAATAGAATACATGGATTTTTTAGAGGATATTTACTAAATGTCAAAAAGGAGCAGAAAAATGTAGTAAGTAGAGTCTTGTTTTAAGTGTTACTTCTCCAGCCCATAGAGGTAAATTAGATATGACTTTCCTATGAACTTGTAGGAGAGTGTGTTTTTCTGGACTTTGGCAGGACCTTCTGTCCTTCATGTCCTCTAAGTCAGACTTAGAAGATTTCAGAGTCAAAATAAGCAAAGCCAGACTCCCAAGTTGATCCTACTCATTTTTATTGCTAGCGTAAGCTTCCAGTAAAGATTTGAGCCACCCCATTTATTTTTTTAAATATTTATTTAAAAATATTTCACAATTACGTTTAAAAACTTTTTTAAACATTTGTTTTTTTTTTAAATTTTGAGTTCCAAATTCTTTCCTTTTCTCCTGGCACTCCCCTTACCCCCTTTCAAAAGACAGGTAAGTCATGAAAAACATATTTCCAGAGAAAATCACTAAGCAAAAGAAAACATACACATGCATGAAAAAAAAGAAAAAAGTGTATTTCAATTTGTACTCCAAGTTCATTAGTTCTCTTTCTGGAGATGGATAGCATTTTTCATTATGGTCATTTGGAATTGTATTAGATCATTGTGTTACCCAGAATAGTTAAGCCTTTCACAGCTGATTATGATTACAAAATTGCTTTTATTGTGTACATTGTTCTTCTGGTTCTGTTCACTTCATTTTGTATCAATTCATAGAAAACTTCCCAGATTTTTCTGAAGCCATCTGTTCAGCATTTCTTATAGCACAGTAATATTCTACCACAGTCATATACCACAACTTATTCAGCTATTCCCCACTGGATGTGCATCCATTAAATTTTATTCCTGACTTTGTTCCTTATATCTATCCACAATTTCCAATTCTTTGTCACTAAAAAAAGAGCTTGTATAAATATTTTTTAATAAATCAAACCTCTCTATTTAAAGGCAACATTTGATTGGTGACTTTCTGATCCACATAGTTCTCTAACTTTTAAGGCTTGGATCATTCTGCTCCTGATTCATCACTGTGTAGTAATTATCCATTCATCTTGTCTATTTATTACTTATACCATATTGATTCCTGTTTATGAGCCTTTATCCTGCTTACCTTATCCTTTTTTAGGAAGGAATTATTCTCTTTTTTGTAATGACCTAATGCATCATGACTAATTTTTACTTCATCCTTAGTTCTATTTCTTGTTATTCATCATCATAAGACCTAGTGAAATGATTGCCTAACTCTTCCAAAAGGAAATGAGTTTGACCAGCTGCATAAATTTTATTTTTGACTTTGTTCCCTATATCCACAATTTCAACTCATTTAGCTTCTACCTGAATCTAGACTATTATGGGCAAAAATTATTTTTTACATAAGGTATTCATTTTATAGAATTTATTGGAAACTGATCAATTGCTAAGCTATGGAAATAATTTTGTTACTTTTTCTTAAAATAGTATCATATAATATTTGTAATGGAATTTTTATTTTGACATGAAGGCATTTGCTTGCATTTTTCCTTTGGTTATTTGTTAGAAACCCCAAGGAATATTTTTAGTTTTCCATGAGAATATATACATTCTAAAAAAAATTGAAATTCTCTTATGACACACAATCGAAATTTTTATGTGTAAAATAGTCATGATTGGCATTAAGTTTTAGACAAACTTGTACATTTTAAAATTCAACCATTGAAATTTTTAAAAGAGCCACTAGAATACATTAAAATTAATTTACAATTAGTTAATTTATTGAATGATCATATCATACGATCATAGATGTAAGAATTGGAAAGGACCTTAGAAACCTTTGGCTCCAATACCTTTTTTTTTTTTCCAATAGATGAGGAAACTGAGTCTGAGAGAATTTAAATGCTTTTCCAGGACCTCAAAACTAATGAGTGCCTGAGACAAGATTCAAACTTAGGTCTTTCTGACTATTCCTCTGTAAATTCTTCTGGTATCTGTAAATTTCCTTCTATGAAACCATTGGAGATCTTTATATAAGACTCTTTGTTCTGTCCTTCAAAGTTTGTAAGTTCATTTTCATCATGCGAGTAAGGTGGAGCATACTTTCTAAGAATTGTAAGTCTGGGGTCCTGGCTTTGAATCCTGGTACTTCTACTTGTTACTTGATCTTGAACAAATCATTGAACTTTTCTGGGCCTCAGTTTTCTTCAGCTCTAAAAACAGGTTACAATAAATGATTTATAAAGCCCTTTACAATTCTTAAGTCATAGCATGGTTCAAAGCAGTAAATATTTGAGATACTTTTCATCTTTAAAATTATGTGATTCCAGCTATTTATCGCTTGTGTCCAACTTGCACTAAGCCTTAAAATAGAGATGGAACTTCCTTCTTGCAAACCATAGTTGCCTCTTATTTTCTTGAATTTTTTTATTCACCAACCTTTGTTAAAGTTTTCTAGCCCTTTGCTTGTTATTCTAAAAGGAAACTTCCTTTGTTCCTTTCTTCTTCTGGTGCTTTAAAGTATTAAATGATAACTACCTTGTAATTAGCTTTTTTTTGTTGTATTCTTCAGTTCACAAAACTGTAATTTTTATCTGCAGTTGTGATTTCTGTATTCAAATTTGTTATTAAGATTTATATGCCATTGGAATTGGCTAAGGAGCAGAGTCAAAATTGTTTTGTATTTTTTTATAGGTAACATACCATAGACAACTTGAAGATCCTAAACAAAGAACTTAACAAGGTTTTGGGATTTTCCAGCGTCTGTGTTATGTAGGGGGTAAATTGGGGATACTGTTCTTCTGTTGCTGTAGATCAGGCAGTTACCTAATAACTTGTGGCTATTGGGGCTCAGTGTAACTGTTTTGGGCCTACTTAGGGATGATTGAGTAATACTGCTGGAGACAGATTGTAAAAAAACCTCTATTTAATAAATATTGAAAAGGTTTGAGGAAAGGTAAGGAAAAATAGACAAAGGTTTTGAGGATTAGGATTGATTCCCTAATCTAAAAGGGGTCTAATTTATCTCACTCCCACTGGTTCCGGAAAAACCTTCTTCTTGCTCAGTTTTCCCTGAGCCTCAATACACTCCTTAAATCTATCACTTAAAACCAGGGACTATACTACATAATTTATGCTGATTACTAATCCTCTTAATTATAATTAGTTATTGTCTCTGTAAATCTTTCCAGCTTTGAATCAGTTCATTGTTCTCTCTTAGCCAACTACTAGCCCTCAGACTGGGTCAGGCTTCTGGACCTAAGACAGGCCTCAAAAAATGGTCTGCCTCTACCTTCAGCTACACAGAGGAAACACAGTCTCTCATTCTTTTTCCTATTCTTCACACACTTATTTCTGACACTCTAAACTGCTTCCTCTTTCAATTGTAACTCAGTTTTCCAGTTTTCCCAGAGAGCCGATCCACTAACTTTCTCCCAGAGCCAAAACCCTCCGGGAGTGAGTGTTGGCAGGTGGATTCCAACAGATTCCAAGCACCTCAGGTTTCTCAGAATTCCTTACCAGGAACTTTGCCTAACATTCCAACTGGACCTTACAGGTAATCTGACAGTATCTTCACCCTGTCCTTAGCCACTAAGCTCCCAATTGATTCTTATGCTTAAATTATCCTAATAGTTATCTTAGAACTTTTAAAGCTCATATACTTATTATAATGTTTTGATATTGATATATTTGATTTGATATATTGATAGTTGTTACTGATAGGTGGGTTGGATTAAATATCAAGTAGTTTGTGGACATTTTATCCCAGATGTGGTTACAATAATGCTTTTCTGTAAGCGAATCTCTGGTCATTCAGTCACTTAGCCGAAGAGATAAGGATACAGAGAAAATCAAAATACATTCCTTGCTCTTAATGAGCTAAGTCATCTCTAGGGACTCAGACCATATTCTTTTTTCTACTCTTCAGTTTAACCTTGGTAAATACTATTTCAGGTTAAGAAGAGGCTAGGAACAGGAAGTCAGGATGTGAATATGCATATAACTATTCCAAAACCAAATGTATTTTGTATTTACACATTGTTCAGTGTTGGCACATAGTAAATGTTTGATAAAGGTTTCTTGACTTTGCCACATGGGAGAAATTTGACTATTGATATAATAGAAAGAGTTCTGATCTATCCTACTCTTCAAAGACTGTTCCATATCTTCTCTCTAGCCTCCTGTGGGCATGTCTCTCACCCCATCTTATCAGCTAAAGACCTTGACTTCCCTGAAAACATTGAAGACATTCAACAAAAAAACTTTTCATTCTTCTTACTCTTTATCTTACATTTAAAAAATATCTTCTCCAACTAATCTCTGCCTTCTTTTAGGACTCACATGGCCTTTCTTGCTTAGGCCAACCCCTCTAGCCAAACTTTTTCTTTTTGACTGCTCATACTATTCCTTGGAAATTTTCATTTGAGAGTTTCTTTCTGGAGGTAGCAAGGGAGTTGTTTTTTTTTTTATTTTTATTTTTAATATTTTCACTTTTCCCTCTGGTTTTAAGTAAGTCTGGGTAAGTTTTATTCATGATTTCTTAAAATATGGCATGTAGGCGCTCTGTGTGTGTGTGTACGTACGAGCCATGTGTGTATGTGTTTGACAATTTTCAGTAGTTCAATGATTTAAAAATTCTTTCTTTGACCTGTTTTGCAGATCATTTGTTTTTGATAGGAGCTACCTTATATTTTCTGTTATTTTTTTTAGACTTTTAATTTTGTGCTAATATGTCTTGTTTTATGGAGTTAATGTTCCAATTTCATTTTCAGGGAGTATTAGTTGATTAAGATTTTACCTCCTTATACTTGTCTCTATTTTTTTCCCTTAAAGTTCTCATTTCCTTCCCCTTTATTTCCTTCAGTGCTCTTTATTTCATTTATGTGGCCATTTTTATACTTTTACTTCATGTCATCTAGGACATGGGGATGATATGTTGAGGATGGCCTCTGAACCTAAGAAGGTTGGGTGAACCTATGCTACATTAGTTCCCTGCCTTTCTAGTCTTATAGCACTTTTCTTTTCCCTGTACATTGTACCATTCAGCTACATTGAATACACTGAATCCCCCCCATACCTCCAGTACTCTACCTACCTATTATTTCCTTAGCTACTTTCAAGACTCAGCTCAAATCTCATATTCTATAGCAAATAATAATAGCTAGCATTTACATAGCACCTACTATGTTCCAGGTGGTGAGCTAAGCATTTAACAAATATTATCTCACGTGATCCTTAAAATAACCCTGGTTATTTTATAATTTCCATTTTACAGATGAAGAAATTGAAGCAAACTGAGGTTAGATGATTTGCCTATGGTCACATAGCTAAGATTTATGTTCACATTTGAACTCTGGTCTTCCTGAGTCTAGGCTCAGCACTCTTATGTGTTATGTAGCTGCTTCCTTCCTGTAGGTGGCCTTTCTTGATCCCCTCTCTCAAATTACCTTTCATCTATTCTCTATATATTTTTGGATGAATGTTAGTTATTTACATGTTGTCACTGTAAGGGTTAAACGATAGGAGCTTGACAAAAGTGAGGAGAGCAGTTGAATAAAACACTTAGTTTAATTTGAGAAGTATAGAGAAGAAGTACAGATAGAAAATAGAAAAGGAGGAAAGAGATTATTATTCTAATACCCTATGACTATACCTAAATTCCTAATACTATCTAAAATTTCTAAAACCCTACTTCTGTCTTCTAAGGACAGATTCCTCTTGTCTAGCAAGACCAGACCTATCTAACCTACACTATCTAAAATTGATTCACTAACTACCTATCTTCCTAAATAATCAGACATTCACCACTCACTAATTCCTTCAATCCATTTCTAACATTCATCTATCAGTAGCCAACTGCCAGTAGCCCCTTGCCTAAGAGACAGACCTCCTGCTATCTCTAGATCCAGAGGCAAAAGACCCCCAACTGCCTATGTTCCTTCCTTATCTCTCCCCTTGTCTCCTTAGTAATGGAATCTTCAGTTTTGGCTCACTGACCTCTGTCAGTTCTGCTCCATTTAGAAATCCTGCTCTCCTGACTCTTAAAGATGGAGGGAGAGATTAAGAAAATTCCTTTAGTATCACCTTCATTAGAATATAAGTTCCTCGAGGGCAAAGACTTTTTTGGGGGGTTTTTTGCCTTTATACCTCCAGTGCTTAGCACTTTTCCTGGTACATAATAAATATTTGCTGACTGACTGGTTGATTTCTTTGTATTTCCAGTCCTTAGAATAGTTAGACTCAGAGTACATGCTTGCTGACTGTGTGTGTGTGTGTGTGTGTGTGTGTGTGTGTGTGTGTGTATATATATATATATATACATACATACATACACCCTCAGTTATTGCAATATCACTAGGCATAGTAACTGCCCAACACGCAATATACAAGGCATGTAACTTAAAGATGTCAAGAAAGAGGCAAGGGGTCATGTTCAAAACTATTTACAACAGCAGTTTTTGTGGTCGCCCATTAGCTGGATGGATACTGGCTGAACAAATTATGGCACGTGAATATAATGAAATATTCTTCCATAAAGTTAAATTTAGAGAAACCTGAGAAGTATATATTGATTAATTTAGAGTAAATAAGCATAATCAGGAGAACGATTTATATAGTAAGAGAAATGGTAAGAAAACAGGGATTTATTATGTGTTTACTGGTGACTTTCTGCTAAATGATGAATGTAAATGACTGACAGGTTGAGGTACTTATTTTGAGATGTTGAATAAGTTGATTTGTTTTGCTTGACTCTGCTCATTTTTTCCAAGGGAGTGTTTCTTTTTCTTGAGGAGGGTGGGTATTGGGAAAAAGAAGAGGATTGACTAGCATAACCAAAATCAAAGAAGAGAAAAAAGACATAGCTTTTTTTTTAAAAATGCAGAGGAAAAAAAGTTCAGGAATCATAACAAGCCAACTTTGAAACAAGTATGTTATTTACCTTTAAAAAACATGCAAGTTGTAAGAAATAAATATTTGTGGTTTCATATGTAATCCTCTTTCTATTAAAGAAATTCCAACAGCCTCTTTTTCTTATGTTTTTGTTGAGTTTTCTGAATTTGAGAGTCTTTTTACTTGTATTATTTGGTGTGCTCAAGGGAAGATTTGCTCCTAGGAAAATTTTCTTTCTGAATTTTCCCAAGTTTTTTTCCCCCTTGATATTCTCTCCTTTCTTTTTGCCATCCATAGTAAACCACCTCAGCAGATGGATTAAACCAAGTTGAAAATACCAATGGGCCCAGAGATGTGAAATGTTCCTCAGGCTGCTGAGAATATTTGTTCCACCAATCATGAAAGCCAGGCATCAATGAAGCCATCCCCAGTCATTCTGGCTTTTCTGTTGCCATTGGATTTCTGTGACTGAAAGAGAGAGTGAGGCTTTATGCAAATCTGAGTCACTTTAATTCAGTTAAGGCACAAGCCGAGATATCACCTCTTGATTGGTCCTTTTCAGAAAACTAAGGACAAACAACCATCACCTTCCATGAAATTGTTCTCTTTTGGTTTTTCTATCTGATTACTCCTCTTATATCTTGATTGATTACAACTCCAAGTATGGGTATTCCCCAGAGCTCTTTGATAAACTCTGTTCTTTTCCAGTTCTCTCCATTTTATCCATCTCATACCCTCTTTTTTTTTTAAACCCTTAACTTCTGTGTATTGGCTCCTAGGTGGAAGAGTGATAAAGGTGGGCAATGGGGGTCAAGTGACATGCCCAGGGTCACACAGCTGGGAAGTGTCTGAGGCCGGATTTGAACCTAGGACCTCCCGTCTCTAGGCCTGACTCTCAATCCACTGAGCTACCCAGCTGCCCCCTATCTCATATCCTCTTAACTGAAGTTTGATGTTGGGATGAAATATACTTGTAAGTCATTGAACATTTAGTCCAAGGAAGTTTACTTCGCGCTGATGCAGCAAGGATATTTGATAAAAATACAGTGGCACTTGGCTTCTCTGGATGCTATCCCGCTTATCTCTGACTGGAAAAACATCTGATTGAGAGGCAGCATTAAGTGACTCATATGGGCTTCAGCAGGCTACCAATTTCAAGGGCCTGGACTTCCCAGGGCTAGGTCTTTATATGTCCTTAGATAACCAGGAAGTTGTGGAAGGAAAGCTGGGACCAATCAAGTCCCAGAGGTGGTTTTGTCTTGGGTCTACCTGATATTAATTATAGGGAAAGGAACCAGGGCTATTCACCTACACCAGTGACTGGCAAACTTTTTAAAGAGGGAGCCAAAGGAAAGGAAATGCTCATCTGTCAGTCTAAGACAACTCTTTCAAAGTTTCATTGTAGTGTATCCTACTCATTGTATTCGTCAGATTAGGAATAATGTCCACAGCCAGATAGAACATTTCAGGGGCCTGCATCTGGCCCGCTGGCCATAATTTGCCCATCACTGACCTAGGCAAATCAAGTCCTGGGGCAGTGTTGTTTTCTTTTAGGTAAAGCCTCCTCATGTTGGATAGGGGAAGAAAGATTCCGGATTGGGGAAATGTTCATTCTATTATACATCACCACTGCTTAGGAATTAGTATAAATGAAAATCTTCTCTGCCCCGTCTCTCAAGAGTCTCTCACATGCCCACTATGCAGCTTGGAGCTCCTCCACTAGGACTCCTATTCTTTACTGGATTAGTGACTATTGAAGTTCAGTTGTTTATGCTTCTTACTGTAGTCAACGGAGCCATCAGTCAGCTAGGCAGAGTAGCATTCCTCAAGACCCAAGTTGTAGGTAGAGGCCCATTGGGCCAGCAGAGAAGTCAGGTTTCCACTATGTGGACTGGAGGCCTCTATATTTAACATAGTTATTACCTATTTGTGAAGGTCACTAAAAGAGAAGGGATCTAGGCAAGCATAATTTTGATGTACCATTTCCATTTGGCAATAAATAAAACTCTCCTGTGCTCTACCATCTTGCATCACCCAATCCAGCAACTCTGAACAAAAGGTGTTTATATGACTCTGTATCTTCTCTTCAGGAGTAATAAGGGGTCAATAATGGCACTTAAAAGATAAAGGGTGTAAAAATAGAAACAGAAGAGAAAACCAAGAAGGAAACTTTGGGATATACAAATAAATGATGGGACTGGAGAAGCAAAGATTAAATCTAGAGAAAAGACAGAAGAGATCCAGATGGATAGAGATGTTGTGGAGATTAGGAATAGAATTTATGGGATAAAAGATAGTGATTCCAAAAAACAGGAGAAAAGCAAAGAAGTACTTACAAAAGACTTTGAAGTGAACAAAATGTCTATACTAACAAGCAAAGATAGAGACATTACCCAATGCAGAGTACCAGGAACAACAAATTTAGACTTTAAATCCTCAACATACACTTACAAAGATCCTACAGACATGCAAAATCAAAACATAAAACCAGAAAACATACAACAAGAACAAATACCAGCAAAAGCAAACTCTGAATCACAGAAACAAGCTTATTAGGTGTTCTGAACAGTTTAACACACAAGCTGCAAAGCAAAACAAACAGTACAAACCCTTCCCTTCCTTTCCCTTTTCCCTTCCCCTTCCACTTCCCCCCTTTTATATAATTTCACTATTTTTCTGTCCCTCAATTTCCCTACATCTCAAATGAGAATAAATGTTGTAAAAACAATTTTTATATTCATTTTTTTTAAATGTTGAGCTCTAAATTACTGCCTCTCTTCCCTTTGCCCACATTGAGAAGGCAACCAATTTGATATAGGTTCTACTTGTACTGGCATGCAAAATTGATTTCCATATTAGTCATGTTATAAAAGAAAACAACCCCATCCCCACCACTCCCAAAAAAACAACAACTAGGAAAAATGTATGTATGCTTTGATCTACATTCAAACCATCAATTCTTTCTCTGGAGGTGGATAGTTTTCATTATAATTTTCTTAGATCACTGTATTGCTAAGAATAGCTAAGTCATTCACAATTGATTAGTGTACAACATTGCTATTACTGTATACAATGTTCTAATTATGCTCACTTTATTTTGTATCAGTTCACATAAGTCTTTCCAAGTTTCTCTGAAAACATTTGCTCATCATTTCTTATAGCACAATAATATTCCATCATAATCATATACCACAGCTTGTTTAGTTGTTCCCCAGTTGATGGATATCCCCTCAATTTCCAATATTTTTCTGCCAAAAAAAGAGCTGCTATAAATTTTTTGTACAAATAAGTATTTTTTAAAAAATCTCAGTTGTGCTGGATTATAAGATATACATGTTTTTATAGCCCTTTGGGCAGAGTTCTTAATTGTTCTCCAGAATGATTGGATCATTTCACAACTCTTCAATGCATTAGTGTCTCAATTTTCCCACATCTTCTCCAACATTTATCATTTCCTTTTCTGCCATGTTAGCCAGGACTTGCCCATTGTTTGCATAACAACAATACTTGAATAGTACTTTTATAGAGGAAAAAGTTTAACTTTTTATAGTTTCTGTCTGTGTTTGAAAATAGATGTTCATTTGGAATTGGAAGAACGTCTGGCAAAGTTTATGAAGACTGAGGAAGCTATTATTTACTCATATGGATTTGCCACAATTGCCAGTGCTATTCCAGCTTATTCAAAAAGGGGGGATATTGTATTTGTGTAAGTAATCTTCATCTGATGGTTTGAAGCAAAATTTCTTTGCAAAAAATTGAGCTTCTTAGAGTTTTGTTTATAAAACAAATTTCTTTTGATACACATGGTTTCTTTGTTTTAAAAAAAGTTATTGCTCCAATCAAGTGTCAATTTAAAAAGTTTTGGAAGTGGTACATCAGCAGTAATTTTTTTTTAATATTCAGTTTTCTGCCATCACCATCTTCATTTTTTGATATCAGGACTTGACTTATGTGTGTAGATATATAACTTGACAACACTCACTGCTTTAAATTTGATCCACATGCTAAAAGTCAAATAGGATTTAAACCTTTAATTTATCATTTTAAGTCTTTCCTATGATTCTTATATTTTGCATACAAGTAAAATTATAGATGTGATTATACTTTATTATGACATTTTGAAAAGAATAAAATGAAAAATGTTTAATTCTGTGATTTTTATTATGCAAAATCAAAATTCTTTATAAATAGGGTTGGTTTTTTTTGAGTATGGTTTTTTCAGAATTGTTAAGTATGAATCATAGTTGTGCTTTGAATTAAAATAGATCTATACTGGCTACCAAAAGGCAAATCAAGATATCAATTTATCATAAGATTCCATATTTATTAGGGCACTTTATCATAGTACACTTTAGTAATTCTATTAGATTATGTTGAATGTTTTCCTTTGAACTTTTAATGCTGTTAATTTTTTTCATTCACATTATAGGGAATTAAAAATGATAATATGAAATAAAAAGATAAAGACAATTTTAAGGTCCATCTGGAGTTAATCCTAATGTCCTAAATCACTGTGTCCTTGTCAACAAGCATAAAGTATCTACTATGCTAAGTGTTAAGTATACAAAGAAAGGCAGAGGACAGTCCCTGCTATCTAGGAACTCTCAGTCTAATGAGGGAGATAATATTAAAACAACAACATACAAACATATACAATGTATACAGTATAAATTGGAGATAATCAAGAGGGAAGGCACTAGCATAAGGGGAGATAGCGTAAGGTTTCTTGTGGAAGGTGAGATTTTACACAAGACTTCAAGGAAGTTAGGGAAGCCCTGAGGCTTGAAGGAACAGAGGATGTTCTGCCTGGAGAAGAGAAGATTTGGGGGATAATTCAATAGTTGCTTTCAAGTATCTAAAGAGCTATCATGTGGAAGAGAAATTTACTTTGAGAGTATAACCAAGAACAATGTGTGTAAGTTGTAGAGAGGTAAATTTAGGCCTATGTAAGGAAAAATTTTCCTAATCAGAATTGTTGACTTATGAAATAGATATATTCCTCATCATTGGAGATCATTAAATAGAAACAGATATAACTTACTTAGGGAGCATGTTATAGAAGAGAATAGATAGCCTTTGAAGCTCTTTCTTTATTTTGTAAATTCTGTGATGTTTTATGTCCAAGTGCAATTCTCATGTCTTCCATGAAGTCTTTAGCCTACTTTGCTGAACTCCCATTACACTTATTGTCAGTATCATTTAAAGCCATATGAAAAAATGCTCCAAATTAGTACCAATTAGAGAAATTAAAGCAATTCAGGGTTCTGTCTCCTGCTTATCAACATGGCAAAAATGACAGAAAAGGAAAATGATAAATATTGTAAAAGCTATGGGAAAACAGGCACATTGATATATTTGTTGGTGTTATACCAATAAATTAGTACCCCAAAAAGATCAAAGGAATATAATGTCTTATAGACTTATAGAATACTTATAGAAGCCCTTTTCGTGGTGGCAAAAACCAACAATAACACCACCACTAACTAAAAACTAAGGGGATATCCCTCAATTGAGGAATGACTGAATAAGTTTTAATATATGAATGTAATAGAATGATTTTTTAACTTGTACATACTACATTTTCCTTTAAAATAAATCCCTTCAAAGAGTTACAATTTAACATTATAATTACACTTTTTTAAAATTGGTATTTTAAATTCAAGAACCATTCATTTGAACATTGTTTTAGTGTTAAAGCTATTTTTTTGGCAGGGGTCGAGGGTGGTGATGTGAGAGAGGATTATTCTACATTACTGAATATTATGGAATGACAGAATCTCAACAATCTCAATAATCAAAATGCCAGGTGATCAAAAGGGCTGCAGTATTTCATTAAAAAGAAGTAGCATATGGGGGCAGCTGGGTAGCTCAGTGGATTGAGAGCCAGGCCTAGAGACGGGAGGTCCTAGGTTCAAATCCGGCTTCCGACACTTCCCAGCTGTGTGACCCTGGGCAAGTCACTTGACCCCCATTGCCTACCCTTAACATTCTTCTGCCTTGGAGCCAATACTCAGTATTGACTCCAAGGAAGGTAAGGATTTAAAAAAAAAAAAAAAAAGTAGCATAAACTATTATCCAAGAAATGTGTGAAAAAAGATTTGGTCTGGTCACCTAAGTAGAACAAAGTATATCTTAAGAGGCAACCCTGAGTCTCCTATGGTATTATATCTATAATATTATTTAGAGAAAGCTTCACAATGTTAGGTGGTTTCCTTTTGGAGGCTTTATGAGAGGAAATGGAAAAGAGTAGCCTAAGTATAAGATCATGTCCTCCACCCATTTTAGAAAGTGCCCACATTGAGGAGATCAAAAACATGTTTCATTTTTAATGCATAAATTTATAGTTTCATTATATATCCTTTGTATATACATCACTGCTTCTTTTACCAGGGTCTTGAATAAATTTTCTTGCAAGTTTAATGCTAGGATAATCTCTTCATTGAATTTCTTTCGTCAAAAAATGAGTACTGGGTAACCTACTATAATTTTCTTTTTGCCTTAATTAGAGACAAATTTAGAGACCCATCTCAATTGTCTTTTATATTATCTAGAAGATTTCAATTCTACTTTTATCTATAATTGCTATGTTTTAAGTTATTTTGAATTTTGCATGCTATTCTTAATTTTTTAAAAAGTAAATGGGCTATATAGTAAGTAAATAAAATATACTAACTTTCTTATGTTATATTTTTTATATGTTTGTGTGTTGCTTTCTTGAAAAGATGGTAATGTCCTTTGAGATAAGGATCATATCCTATGTTTCAGTTCCTTACAATTTCTAGCATAGTGAGACAAACAATACTTAGTGTCTTCATTATTTGGTGTATTTATTAAAGCATATCTTAAAAGTCTACTTCCTGGCAGCCTGTTATAATCCTACTTCAATTCCAGTTCTTACTTGAAAATACTAAAACATTTCTTTAATAATTCACAGGATTCCCCCTATTTAATATAGTTCCATTATAGTTTAATATATAAAATATAGCACTTTCAGAATTACTTTACTATTTCCCCTTACTTTCATTGATATGGTAGTATTTACAAATGGGAAAATAGTCATATAAAAATATTTGGTTTGTGTTTAGAAACAGAAGCATGAGTATACAGGATCTACCAAAAGACTGTGTAACTTTAAGTTTTAATATTTAATTTAAGGCATTTTTTAACTAAAGCGGTTTTGCATGTTTCCCCCTCCATCCAAAAAGTATAACTCATTTTTCTTTTCTGAGAACCAGGCAATCTAAAGGATGATCTCTATTATTCTTAGAGATAAAGCTGCCTGCTTTGCTATTCAGAAGGGATTACAGGCATCTCGTAGTGACATTAAATTATTTGAGCATAATGACATGGAAGACTTGGAGTATTTACTAAAAGAACAAGAGATTGAAGACCAAAAGGTATGATTCTTTTGAAGAAAAATATTCTTTTTTGTCACTTCCTAAGAGTATTTGCTGTATGGCAACTTGTCAAGAAAATTTGGTTTCTTTCTTCATTTATATATTGGCAATAGTTTTTGCTGACATTGGCTAGCCAATTTTAATTCCTCATTCCCATTCTGCTGTCCTAATTACATCAGGAATCAGTTGGAGAGCTAATTTTATATAAAAATTTTTTTTAAAGAAATAAGCCAAAGGAAAGATAGTAGAGGTGTTTATTTGTCTCTTTTTTTCCTTTTTGTGCACTAGGAAAACAGTATATTATCTCATATTTTACAAAAACTATGTGGTTGGTATGGAAAAGTAGATTATAAATATGGGAATTTGAGAGGCTTACCTGTCTCAATTGAAGAAAACATATCCATGACTTGAACCTTCAAAGGTCCCAGCTGCCCCTAGTCCCCAGCTGGACCCATGGGAATTATATAGAATGAGACTTTTATGGATTGTTTGTATACCTAAATTTTAAAAACATTTTGATGTTAGAAAATATCTACCAAAGCAAGCACCATACAGCTTAGATAAAAGTTCAAATGTTAAGTTGGAGACTGTTACATATGATGAGTAAAAATAAAACAGATAATTAAAATGACTTTGAGAACCCATCATTTTTCATCTATTTCACTTTGAATAAATATTACAGTATTCATTTAGAAGATATATCTCTCTACTAAGTTTATTGTAAATTAAAGGTATTAAATTAGTGTCCTAAAAAGGCTTAGACACCCTTTGAAGTTCTGAGTGATTGAAATACATGACATCTCTATAGGGCTACATCAGAGAAGTTAAAAATATCTTGATTTTTAAGAAAAATTTCTTCGTACTTTTTAACTTTCTCATTTTGATTTGTACTGCTAATGATATTAGTTTTCCTGCCAAACATAATTTTGCTACGTATAATTCTGAATCATGTTGGAGGAGATTATATTTTCTGCTTGATCTTCCTTTGAAAGTAGATTAAGGTTTATCCAGGTTTTAAACCTTTTAGAATAAATGTGTTTTACACTAAAACATTAGTTTTGAAATTTGTTGGTTTTTTTCTTTATAATTACTTCCTATCTCCTGGAGGTAGCTAGGTGGCTCCATGGATAGAGTGCTTGGCCTGGGGGCAGAAAGACCTGAATTCAAATCTAGCCTCAGATACTTACTAGCTATGTGACTCTGGACAAGTCACTTAACCTCTGTTTACCTTCATCCACTTCAGAAGGAAAATAGTAAACTACTCCAGTATCCTTGCCAAGAAAACCACATTGGTCAGTAAGGTCTGTGGGTCTATGAAGAATCAGACACAACTGAAGAATAGCAATGAATTTACCTATATTATCCTATTAAAAAAACTTCTTATAGTTTTTCATGCCCATATTACTAAAAGTCACCAAAACAAATGTTCATTGAGCCTTAATTACTTCAACATTGGAGAAAATATAAAATAGGAGAAAACGATGTCCTGTGTTGCTATTAGCCTATGTTCACTATTCCTCCCTCTTATGGCTAACTGAATGAAGCTCTTTAGCTATAGTCTCTGGAATATCTCTCCATTCCCTTCCTAAATATTGATCATTATTAATTTCGTATGGTCCCATTTTATATTTATTAACAGGAAACCATAAGGAAGGTAGATTAGGCTGATCTGGCTGGTTCATAAGGCATTTCTACTTAGTTTTTTCTTTGAAAAACAGAGACCTGTGGGAATGTTTTGCTAGAGGTTATGTTTACTTAATGTCATATTTTAATAAGAATTGCTTCACTGAATTTGTAAATGGTAGACATTGTTATTGAAGAACATTCTACGATGAAGGATAACAAATTCTCTTTTGAACTTTTAATTTTTTAAAAAGATATTTTATTTTCTTAAATACATGTAATAACAATTTTCAGCATACATTTTCCAAAATTGTAAGATCCAAATTATCTTCTTCCCTCTCTTCTCCTGGATCTGGTGAGCAATTTGATTTGAGTTATACATATATTATCATGTAAGACATACTTTCTCATTTTGATCATAGTTGTAATAGAATACTCATAAAAAAACAAAACCTCAAAATTAAAATACAAATAAGCTAATGTGAAAAATAGTATCTGCATTCTGACAAACAGTCCTTTCTCTGGAGGTGGATAGCATTCTTTGTTATAAATTCTTTGGAATTGTTCTGGATCATCGTATTGTTGAGAGTAGCTAAGTTTATTACAGTTGTTCATCGTATAATATTGCTGTTACTGTGTACCAGTGGTTCCCAAACTTTTTTGGCCAACCCCCCCTCCCTTTCCAGAAAAAATATTACTTAGCCCCCTGGAAATTAATTTTTAAAAAATGTTAATAGCAATGAATAGGAAAGATAAATGCACCTGTGGCCATCACTGCTTTCTTGGATCGCTGCAACACCCACCAGCAACACTTTGGGAATCACTGCTGTGTACAATGGTTCTGCTTATTTTACTCTGTATCAGTTCATGTAGGCCTTTCCAGCTCTTTCTGAAATCATCCTGTTCATCATTTCTTATAGCACAATAATATTTGATCAGCACCATATACCACAATTTGTTCACTCATTCCTCAGTTGATAGACATCCCTTTAAATTTCCAGTTCTTTGCTGCTACCAAAAGAACAGCTATAAATATTTTTATTACAAATAGGTCCTTTCTCCTTTATTTTAAAATCTATTTGGGATACAAATCTAGGAGTGGTATTGCTATCATTTGCTTTCAAAAGGTATACATTGTTTTATAGCCCTTTGGGCATAATTCCAAATTGCTCTCCAGAATGGTTGGATCATTTCACAATTCCAAGAACAATGCATTAGTGTCCCAATTTTGTCAAATCCCCTTCAACATTTATCACTTTACTATATTTATTGGCCAATCTGATAGGTGTGAGGTGAAGCCTCAGCATTGTTTTAATTTGCATTTCTCTAATCAAGAGTGATTCAGAACATTTTTTCATATGATTAATGATAGCTTTAATTTCTCTATCTGAAAACTGCTTATTTATTTCCTTTGACCATTTGACAGTTATATTCTTTTTTTTTCCTTTTCAAGTTTATTTCTTTATTTTGATTTAAAACCAGAATATAGTATTATGAAAATGTATACATACACAATATGTGTAGGGAATATTATAACTTGACAAGTTTAGATCATGCTGAAAGATAGATTTTTTTTTTTAGTTTTAGTCACCTAACTAAATGATCAAACTGAATAGCCAACTATAATATAAACTATCTGCATTACTACTACTGGTTGACAACAAGCATCATTTCAAATGATGACAAATATATTTAAAGTGCAAGAGCATTTGTTTCATTTTAAAACAATATTTACATATAAGCTATTACTAGGAAAGAATCTCTTCAGATGTCTTTCTTCTCATCTACCATTGGTATTCAAGTTATACTATTTCATAAAATCAACTAATGATTAAAAACTGCAAAAGACCTTTACATTACCAAAATTATACTTCCCTTTCCTTAGTCCCATCCCCACAAAAAATGACAGTTATATTCTTATACATTTGACTTCATTCTTCATAAATTTGAAAAATTAGACTTTTATCAGAGAAACTTGCTATAAAACTTTTCCCCACTTTGTTTCCCTTCTGTTCTTTCTCTCCTTTTTGGTCATAAATTCTTCCCTTCTCCGTAGAACTGACAGGTAAACTATTCCATGCTCCCCTAATTTGCTTGTATTATCACTCTTTACATCTAAATCATATGCCCATTTTGAACCATATCTTGGCATAGGGTGTGAGATACTGGTCTATACCTAGTTTCTGCTATACTGTTTTCCAGTGTTCTTAGCAGTTTTTGTCAAATAGTAAGTACTTATCCCCAAAGCTGGAAACACTAGATTGCTAAGGCCATTTTACCCCTGTATAAATCCACCATTGTATTTCCCACCTAGTATCAGATTGTTCTGATGATTACTGCTTTATAGTCAAATTTGAGATCTGATACTACTAGGCCACCTTCCTTCACTTTTTTTTCCATTAATTTCCTTGATATTCTTTATCTTTTATTCTTCCAGATGAATTTTGTTATTATTTTTTCTAGTTCTATAAGATAATGTTTTTGGTAGTTTGATTGGTATGACACACTAAATTTTGAATTTTTAAATACAAGGGAGTTCTTAGTTTTTTCCTCTGGATATATTTAACATGCTTAAATTAACTTATTTGTTTTTTTGAAGAATCCTCGTAAAGCACGTGTGACTCGAAGGTTTATTGTAGTAGAAGGATTGTATATGAATACAGGATCTATTTGTCCACTTCCAGAATTGGTAAGCCCCTCTGTTTGTACCATGTAAACTACTCATTTGGCATATCCTTATCTTAAGACCATTTGTAATACATGAACTTCACATTCCCCTAAGCTTATGTATATCAATATGTTTTATAAAAATTCTGATTTTCTTGAGTGGCTAAAAATTAAATATGAACAAGAGTTTATAAGGATTAAGATGCTTAACTTCAAGCAAATGTAAAGCAGTAAAACATGCTACTTAAAGGAAACATCTGTAATTATTTTTTATTTGTTGATTTTATGTATAGCTTTTTTTGAGATAATGGTAGGAATCTTGAAATAAATATTCTATATAGAATTTAAAAAGCAATCGTTTTCATGTTATTTAGGTAAAAATCAATTACACTAATGAAATCTAATTGACTTTTCTTATAGTTCTTTGTTAAACAATGAAATTGATTTGTGATGTTTTCAAAACTATAGCATCTAAGATATTTTTCTTTTTAATTAAATATACTTATTTTTCAAACTGTTTAAGATATATTGCCAAAAAGAAAGCAATTTTAACTTGTAATTATTCACACTGTTTTTAGGTTAAGTTAAAATATAAGTACAAAGCAAGAATTTTTTTGGAGGAGAGCCTTTCATTTGGAGTTCTAGGAGAACATGGTCGAGGAGTCACTGAACATTTTGGGATAAATGTAAGTTATAAAATTTCTCTTTCATAGGAAAATTTATTCTATCTAATTAGGTAATCTTTTAAAAAATGGTAATAACCCAAAGCTTTGTTCATTGTGGTGTTTCTGTAAAGCAAATAGTCAGGACTTTGTAGTCATTACTTTCTCACTACAGAATTTGCTACATGTATCATTGATTTAACACCTAATTCCATATTATTGGTAGTTGGACTAGAGTTATTGTTTAGTGTCTACATCCCCAATAATATCCCCATTAGTCCATGTGTTCAAGTAGTTTTTCTTCTGTGTTTCTTTTCCCACAGTTCTTCCTCTGAATGTGGCTAGTTTTCTTTCTCATAAGTACCTCAGCCTTGCTCTGGATCCTTACATTGCTGCTAGTAGAGAAGTCCGTTATGTTTGATTGTACCACAGTGTATCAGTCTCTGTGTATAATGTTCTCCTGGATCTGCTCCTTTCACTGTGCATCAATTCCTGGAGGTCATTACAGTTTTTGAACACAACATTTAAATGCCTTATTTCAGTAGCAGTTGAATAAATTGTGATTTGCCCTTATTCCCATTTTACTGAGGAAACAGGCTAAAATGTGACTTGCCCAAAGTCCCACTTACCTTCCTTGTAATAATATGCCTAAGTGCTTATATAGCACTTAAAGTTTTGCAAAGTGCTTTATTTTTGTTACCTCATTAGACACAACAGTACTATGAAGTAAGAACTATTATTTCCATTTTAGAGACAAGCTAACAGCCTGATAGAGATTAAATAACTTGCCCAGTTTCACTCAACTAATCAGTGTCTGAGGCAGGATGAAAATTTAGGTCTCCTTGACTAGGAAGTTATCACTATCCACTCACTGTGCCATCTAGTTAATATAATTTTAAAAATGTATATGAATTTTAGAACCAATAATTTCATTTTCTTATTTTCCATGATGAAAATAGAAGTTTAGAATAGAATAGAAGGATTCTTTTCCATGCTAATGGGGAGCTGGTTGAAACCGGTTTGACTTACACAGCCCCAGCCCTCAGGATACATGAATGCTAAGGCTTAAGTGACCTGGAAACTAGGCATTGTCTCCTTCCCTAGCTGCTTTGGCATGTTAGAATTGTGTCCTGGGTTCCTGCCCCTAGGTCCTTTAGTCAATTTAGAGAATATCCTGATTTTACCAGTATAGATTACATCCCCTGTTTTGTAAGTAGACAGTGATCTATTAGTGTCATGTCAGCTCTCTGTCAAAAAACTTGCTATATAATGTTTTAGCTATGAGTGGATTGGGGTCTTAGGTTAGACATGCTCATCCACTTTTAGAATTGGGGACACACAAGAAGGCACCTACTTATTTGTGTTCTGTGTTGGCATCTCCTCTTCTCTTGTTGCTTCCATCTTTTCTTTTATGGCAGTGCCACTCTGTGTACAGCTCCTTACCTTTTTGTAGCTTTTGTCCAATATAATTAATGTCATTGCTTCTTTTTGTGGTGGTAGTAAGTGTGGAGATTAAAATTAATATGCAGAATACTAAATATTATATTTATGAATATTTTATTAACAATAAACTAAAAAAAGGGACTAACTATAAGGTACTAACCAGCTCACTCCCAGGAACCAAAGAGAAAGAGGGAGGAGTTATAGCCAACTATAAAACAATAACATGACCACACAAACGTGGAGGTACAGGAGAGATTAAAGGGAATTTTGGGAAAACTAAGGGACTTATGGGGGTTCAAAATCTCCATTTATACATACCCCCTGTGATCCTTTGAGAGACCAGTCTCCCCAGTGGATCATAAAAACAATCAACTTATAAATTGTAATAATTTGTAGACAAAAGGGAAAAAAAGAGCAAAATCAATGATTGCTACATTAACAGAAAGCCAATTTGGGGGCAGTCCACTTTGGCATAAAAGTATACATTCAGAACAAATGCTTTCAAACCCCACCTCCCCCATAGTTCAAGTTCAAATCCCAAAGTTCAATTCTGGATCTTCTTGATGCAGTGTGTGGTCTCTGTAAGCATCTTCATGGCACCTTCTCCAAATAGGTTTGTTGTTTGGATTCTGGGAGTTAGCAAATTCTTAATCCTAAAATACTCAAATTCAAATCAAAGTTCACAACAATAACAAAGTCCCCCCTGAGGTGGATAAACAAACAGGGATCACTCAGGGATATATTACTAATATATACCTATATTACATAAGGTATATGAATCAATTGCAAAAGAAATCAAAAACATCCAAAAATCCACATAAAAGAGAAAAAATAACTTGTGGATGAAATATAAAATATCAGTCTTATGTCTAAAAAAAAATCTAAATAAAGGAAAAATAAAACTATAACAGGTCCTCAAATTAGGGCCCAATTAAAGTGATTTAAGTAATTATGTACTTAGCCAATCAGTAGCCACACAGAAAGTTTGCCACACTTATAAAAGACAGAGAAGGGATTAGATTATAGGAGCCAGAATGGTAGCCAGGATGAGGTGCTTAGATAGAATGTGGTTCAGAGGAAGGTCCTGCATGTTAACATATGTTAAGTGCTGCAACCTCAAACCCCAATCAAGTTCAAGTTTTCTTGTCTTTGCTCAAAATTATGCAGGTTAGGTTTGTGCTTCTTTGGCATTTTGCAATGACTCCCATATGAGTCCCATAATTATTTTTAAATAATCCATGACATTATTCTATAGTTTAAAGCTTTTGGGGTATGCATTAATATTAGAGCAAATGTATTTTAAATTTATATTACTGCAAAAAAAAGTAAAAATAAAAAATGATTAATATTGATAATGTGTCCAAGTACAAAAATGAGAGAAAACAGAATCTCAAAACTGTATTGCACATACAAGGGAAAAAAATAAAAGAATGTTTTAAAAATCAAAAATATATAACTTAGAATCAGTGAAAGGTTTCTCACCCAAAAAATGAGGTCCAATTTCCTTTTTAAACTTTGCCATGAACTACTGTGAATACAAATTATTTTTTACAGGATAACAGATTTATAAAAATAATAATATAGTAGGTAATATACATTCAAATAAAGTGCCAAATTCCCAAAATTCACAATAGCCTAGTTATTGAAAATAGCAAATAAACTTATTATTATATTAGGATTCACATGAGTTTATAGATAGCCACTTATAGATAGCTGTGTGATGTTCAAAAAAATCTATACTTGTCACAAATTCTACAAGTACAGCAAATCTTTCAACCTTAGCAATTGCTGATGAAAACCTATTTGGGTCTAAAACATCACCAAGAATTTTAGATCCTTCTGGTGGAAAAGTAAATTAAACTAAAATATCATGCATGCAGGAGCTCTTTTTGGCTTCCTAGTTTATATATATATATATATATATATAAACTTATCATCCATTCAGAAGGTATCTAAAGTCATTTCTAAAGACCCCTTATAAAGTTACAATTTAAATTCTTAAGTCGTTATAGTCTCCTTTGAAAGTCAGATAGCGTTACAAGTTTATTGAGGGACAAGAAGGGAAGGAGGTACCATAGCTTTGCCTGGCAGAATCCATCTTTGAGTTAGACTCCCCATGGTGTCCACAACCAAACTAAGGAGAGACTTATGGGAACCCTGGTTCTGGCCAACATCAAACAAGGTCACCACATACCCCTTCCTGTGTGGAAGCCTTCCCTCCAACTTATGAGGGCTGGCATGCCTGCCCCAGACACCCATCAACTGAGGGAAACCCCCTTCAAGGGTCCCCTAGTATTAGTGGGAAGAGAGAGTTACCACACTGACCCATCTCTCTTCCTCACCTGTTCTTCCATCTGGGCCACTAATACAGTAGACATGAGCTTTGTTTACAGTTCATTTTTCTAATTAAAAGGACTACTGTAAATATTTTTGTACATACAGGTTTTGTACTTTGTTTTTTATTTATTTGGAGTATAAGCCTATTTGTGGTATCTCCCAAAGGCACAATTAAGTGAGTTTGGGGATAAAATTCCAAATTACTTTTCAGAATGATTATTCCCTTTCATAGCTCTACCAACAGGGCATTATTGTGCCTCATTTCTTCTTTAATCCCTTTAATCATTGTTATTTTTCTTTTTTGTCATCTTTGCCAATCTTATCTTAGGTGGAACCTTAGAGTTATTTTAATTTCATTTATTGGCTGTTGTTAGTTTGGATTTCTTCCTCTGAAAACTTCCCCTCTTCATAGTTTGATCATTTATCTCCCAGAGAATAGCTTTTGTTATAAATTTGAATCATTTCCTAGGATTATAGATATGAATCTTGTTGCAAAAATTTTTCTCAGGTACTCTATTCCCATCTAATTCTAACTGCATTTGTTTTGTTCAGAATCTTTTTTAATTTTATAAAATCAGATTTTTTTATTTTTGTCTAAGTCAGGATTCTGTTTGGAGTTTAAAATCATCATTTTTATTGTATTGGCACAGCTTCATCATAAACAATCCTTTAATTATTCTGGTTTCCTTTTATTCTTTTGAAGAATATTTTGTAGTTTTCTTTATGTAACTACTCTGTTCTCTTGGCAAGTAGAATCCTAGATATTTTATATTTTCTGTGATTATTTTGAATAGACTTTTTTTTCATCTCTTCTGGTTTTTATTGGTAGTATACATTCAGTCAGTTAACAATTATTAGATGCCTTATATGTACCAAACACTGTATTAAGCACTGGAAATATAATAAAAAAGTATATGATCACTCTTGTTTTCATGATGCTCACAATCTAATGAGGAAGACATTGTATAAATAACTGCGAACAAACAAGCTTTGTGCAGCATTAATTGAAAATAGTCTACAGAATCTATAGGCATTAGAATTAAGAGAGATCTGGATGTTTCTAAGGTGAAATTTTATCTGGAGCTTTAAGAAAGCCAAGACTTCAAAATTAATTTTAAATAATTCTTGAAATTGCAATCTTAATACAACTGCCTACTTAACATAATTTAACTCAATTTCTGAAATTTTCTTTTGTAATATTGAACATTTGTTTTCCTGGAATTTTATTGGTAGGTTTTAGGACTCTACTTTTTTTTGTTGGAACAATGTTTTAAAAATGATTAGTGCTAAAATTTTCCCTTTTTATTTCAGTTGTTATAATGTTGAAAAAATTACCTAGAATACTTTTTTTTTTAACCTTTACCTTCTGTCTTGGAGTCAATACTGTGTATTGGCTCCAAGGCAGAAGAGTGGTAAGGGCTAGGCAATGGGAGTTAAGTGACTTGCCCAGGGTCACACGGCTAGGGAAGTGTCTGATGCCAGATTTGAACCTAGGACCTCCCATCTCTAGGCCTGGCTCTCAACCCACTGAGCTACCCAGCTGCCCCCCTAGAATACTTTTCAGTTTTTATTTTTCCTCTTTTAAAGAAATGTTCTCTGATTTTTGTTTCAGATTGATGACATTGATCTTATCAGTGCTAACATGGAGAATTCACTTGCTTCTATTGGAGGATTTTGCTGTGGCAGATCTTTTGTAATTGACCACCAGGTGTGCTTATTCTTGTGTTATAATTTTTCTCAGAAAATATAAAATGATTAACAATTGTCTGCCTGAAAATTTAAATTATAAATTCATTTTATTACAAAGTTATTTTAAAATTATTCTTGAAATCATGTGTTGGGGAAGAAGACGTTGTATTAGAAATTCAGAATCATCTTCCACTACATTAAGGATTGAGTTATAGAGGACCTAGATTAAAGCAATAGGAACAGAAGAAAGGATTCTACATTTAGAGCTTGAAAGGGATCTTTGAGGTCATTTGATGACAGAGGGGTCATTAAATCCAAGTTCTCTGATACAAAATTCAGATTCTTTCTATTATACTACACTGCCTTCCATATTTAAGAGAATTTAAAATCTTACTCTGATGCCTTTTCTGGAAGTTTCTATGATGATGCCTTTGAGTATGGTCTTAGCTATAGAAAATGCCTTATTTTTTGAGGATCAGCCCAGCCAAGTACAGACTTATCATGAGTTGCCTAGCCACTTAATGATGAGTTCTTTGGCCATAAAATGATGAAAAATACAGAATACCCCTCAGTTTTGTATATAGTCCCTTTCTGTTTTAATGATCGCAAAGTAGTTGAAATAAACATAGACAGTGCTAATGACAAAAATTTCAGGCAATGTATAAACATTAATTTAACTGTAGGGACCAGCCTTTGTCTGGTAACCAGTAAATATTCATATACTGGAAGTACCTGAATCATATCCATTTTGACATACTAACTATAAATGAAATCAAAAGGACAAATGAAGTTATAATTAAAAGAAATGATATCTCATAGACTTTCTCTAGAAAGACAAATAAAGGAGTTGGCAAAATCATTTTTAAAAGGTCCAAAGGTAGCATTTATGGGGAGGGTACTTGATCATCTTTTATTGCAGTGCCTATGATAAACATTTCCCAAAAAGACCAATATAAAAATAATTATGTTATGGGCTGACATAATAGTCAGGAAATAACTACCTACCCATATGGGAGCCATTTCAGAATCTTTAATCTCTATAATCAATCCATTGCCTCATTAAAGCAAATGTCAAAATAAATATCAAATTAGAAAAAAATAAGATGCCATTGAGAACACTCAGCTCTGACTTATTGGAAAAAATATACCAAAAATGGAAAACTGACAGATATTAACGTGGATCATCAGCACTTCATAAGGAAATTTAACTTTTATAAATTGTTTGCCACAAAAAGAAGACCCAAAACACCTCAAAAATTGCCTGGGTCAATAAACACTTTGCCATCTTCTCTACATAGCCAGGAAACAAACAAAAGAAGTAGTCATCTAGAATTTAAATTCATTCCTAAAATCTGACAGAGAATAATTAGTAGAAATCATGAATGGTAGTATATCATAAAATATTAAGTAGTTAATGTATAATTTCATAGCAGTCTTTGCAAGAGAACCCAAATAAGCCAAATTATTCCAAAGAATGAAATTGGAAGCAAGATAATACATTAAAAAATAGAAAATATTTCTATAAAAATTACTTTTTCTTCATCAGTAACAGAGAAATGATATGCTACTTGAGCTCAAATAATCAAAACCAAAGCAAACAAAGATAAGGAACAGATATAGTATATACTACATCTTTATTGGAGACAGCACAATTGTAAGGGTATTGATGAATCAGTTTTCAAGCTCTGAAAGGGAAACACCAAAAACTTGAAGAAAAATCATAGACGTTATTACTGTTGGAAGGAGGCAATCAAAAATTATCAATAAATGAAAACCATATGTTTACTTAATTGTTATGAAAATATTCTACCCCTGGAATAAAGACCTCCTTGGTGAAGGTTTCAGAAGGAAATATTAAAGTTTACAGAGAGAGAATATAAGATTTCACTTTATGTCTCTACTATTAAAAAATTAATTTGAGCAAAGTAACACCTTAAAGGCTCTCCTTCCAACAAGGTAACACCCCAGGAACCATTTCCCTGTATTTGACAAAGGCTTGTCTTTTTAAATATCAATATTCTTCCAATAATTCTGAATTGTTGCAAGTCATGGAACACCATATTCCCAAGTGAATTAAGTTCAGTCTCTCACATTATTAATTACCCATTAGACATTTCCAACCATATTTTCCCATTTTTGTTGTTACTGTGGTTTAATCATTTCAATCATATCCAAGACTCTTCATGCACCAATAGGAGTTTTCTTGGCAAAGATAGTGGAGTGGGTTGCTGTTTTCTTCTCCAGATCATTTTGAAGATGAGGAAACTGAGACAAATAGACTTAAGTGACTTGTCTATTGTTACACAGCTAGTAAATGCCTGAGGCCAAATTTGCCCTCAGGAGAATCAGTCTTCCTGTCTTCACTGTACCACCTAGCCACCCATAGGCATCTCAAATTTAACATCCAAAACCAAATCCATATTTTCCTCATTACCCAAACCTGCCTATTTCAATCTATCTAATTACTCAAGTTTACAACTCAGTATCATACTTGATTTCTCACTTTTTCTCATCCCACATATACATTTAGTTGCTAGAATTTGTCATTTCCTATTTCACAAAATCTCTCATCTGTTTTTTTCCTCTCCTCTCACATAGCCATTACCCTAGTTTTTAGTCCCTTATCTCCTCTTTCCTAGTAGTAGCCTTCTAATTGGTCTTCTTACCTTAAGGCTCTTCTCCACTCTACTGTAAACTTTCACATAGTCGAGAAAATTCTAACTTAATACACCCCCAAAAAGACAGCTGAGAGAGCATCAACTGCTAATCCCAACTGAATAAAATTCTTGTCATAATCTACATATATTTGGAGGGCATCTTTAATAAACATATTAAGGAACACTTCAGTTTTGCAAGTTGATATTCCATAGTAGACTACATCTCTATCATCGAAAATTGTACAGAAAAAAAAGATGCCCCTGTGCTTATTGTTAACTATTTGTATTTTGCAGTGAACAATATAGAAACATGTTTTGTGTGATAATACATGTATAACCAAGATTGAGTTGCTTGGTAGCTCCTAGCAGGGGAGGGAAGAAGGAAGGGAGACAATTTGGATCATATTACTTCAGAAAACTTAAGTAGAAATTTGTTACTACATGCAATTGCTAAAAAAAAAAATATCCTTAAGAAAAAAGTAAAATAAAATTACTTTTGATTCAGTGGAGCAAAATGCTGCTTTAAAAGATCTCCAAGAAGGTAGCTTCCTTCATACCTCAGAATTATGCAAAGTTCATCAAAAAGACATAACGTCTTCAGATCATTAATATTAGGCATGGCATAAAGCAGGTAGATGCAATCTCATTAAAGGTATTCACCACTATCATGGAAGAGATCCATGTCCTAGAACACTGAAGCACCTCTTTTTATTTTAAAAATCTATTTACTCAAAATAATTTGACCTAACTCCATATAATAAAAAATGTGTATCAAATATGTATCAATGACATGAGTTAGATGGAAAACATAGAACACATCATCAGTATAAGATTTGAATCCCATGTAAAAACTAACTTTGTTATCATGGATAGTCATTAAATAAGTCTCAGTTTCATCATTGCTGAAGTGGCAATAGTAATACCTATTAGTATCTACTTTTGTTTTTTGTGAGTATAGAATGATAGGCTTTAAAGTACTCTATAAATGTCAGCTATTATGTTTGCTAGTGTTAGTCACAAGAACAAATCCAAAAATCTGAAATAGTTTTAGTAAAAAAATTTTTAGATCATTTGGTAGAGGAGGAAAACCAGAAGAAGATTCTCTCCTCAGTCTCTTTGAGGTTTATATTACATAGGTTTTCATAGAAGAGTACTAGCAAGAACTGCTGGTAGCAATTAAACTATTTTGTAGTGTTTGCCTTGGCAGTTCCCCAGCAAGATCCATTGAGTTGTATTACAGTAAGCACAAACATTCAAAAATAAGATTGAGATATAAGTATAAACTTTAAAATTTGAGCAAACCATTGGATGGGAGGAACAAGCACTGGATAAACTTAGAACTTGAACTGTGTAGAATCTTAAATATTCCTTGTAGCCATTAGATTTCCCTGATAGCATCTCTGACCAAAGCTTTTTGATTTGACAAAATTATAGCTGTTGAAACTTTATACACTGAACTGTCATGTAGAAAGAGGAATTAGATTTATTTTAAATGTTGTTACGGACAATTTTGGATTGATATAAGGGAAAATGTTCTACTATTTGGAACTCTTAAAAAATGGAATGATATTGGGAAATCAATAATTCCTTATCCCTGCTTTACGTGGAACCTAGGTGGCTACTTTTTGAAAAAAAATAGAAAGATATCTGGCTATATCATGGTGGGATGGGGGAGGGGAGCAGTTATTTAGACTTGAGTTCTCTCCCAACTGATATTTTATGATTCTGTAGTCTATCCAGGAAACTAAAACAAAGACTTTTAAAATAAAGCTTAATTTGGTAGCTTTAAGGTAAGCATAGTGTCTAACTTTCAGGTTCCCCAAGCATAGCACAATCCACTGTTGTTTAGTAGATTAATATGAACTGAAGGCAATCGTCAAGGGATTTTAAGAGAGAATAAAGTGGTGGAGTGGAATAATTTCTTTCTTACTCTTGATTTTATTGCTTCACAGCGACTTTCTGGTCAAGGATACTGCTTTTCAGCCTCTCTACCTCCCTTATTAGCTGCAGCTGCTATTGAGGCCCTCAACATCATGGAAGAGAATCCAGGTATTTTGTCTGCAAGACTTTAATGAAAGATCAAAGTTCTTTGGTATCAAATTATTGGTTTGATTTTTAAAAATTCTTCATAGGAAATGTCTTTTATATTTTTCGGCTGAAATTTTGGGTTCATATCACAAATCCAAGTGCTTAAAATGCATCCCAAATGGGAAATCTCTATTAATACTACTACCTTCCTGGATTTGTTGTAGTATTTCTTAATCACAATCTTAGAGCTGCCTCCCTGTTTAATTTCTATATCCTCCTTCTAATAACCATTGCCATTTGGTTGGGGAAGTTAAAAGGGGAGAGAGATAAAAACTGATACCTTATTCAGATGTTTCAATTCTATATGAAGGCTACATTAAAGAAATAATTTATACCTTTTTGAGGAATTAAGTTAATGATTTTTGATTGGTTTAGCTGTGTAAGATATTTTCCCTCTCATTTTTCCCCTTCCACTCTTTGAGTAATAAGCGTTAAATTAATTCTTGATATTTTAAAAAGTCTGTGGTGTTTCAAAAGGTATTTGTATATCTTATATCCTTCTTATGAGAAAACTCAGCATTGATAGGACCTATCAAAATAGATAGTGTTTTCATGTTTTTACATCATTATAGAATAATGAGAATAAAGAGCCTTGAAACAGGAATATCTGGATGACTCTGGCTATGTGACACTAGGCAGGTCACATAACCTCTCAGTGCTCTAGACAACTCTCTGAGACTCTTTAAGTTACAGAGAAGGTGTCAACCTGCGTAGATGCAGAGAATTTCCTTACCTCAGAGTGCCTTATACCCGTGAAATTTCAAGTTTCACATTGAGCCCAGCTCTACAGATTACTCATGGGTCAACAAACTGGGATGAGGAAAACGATTCTGGAATTACAGGAGGGATAAACTGACAGACTGACAGACATGCAGAAATCCTTTTGCTGACCAATGACAAAGTTTAATGATTTGAGGTACATACTTTATAGGAAAAATGATGTAGGCTAAGGGATTAGGTAAGCCTTTTGCAGAGATGATGGTTAGTAATGATTTACAAGATAGAGACAATGGATTTAGATTACCTCAGTGGCCCTAAACAGAGTTTTCTATAGGTGATAATTCAATATGTCAGTGTTTTACCATCTAACAGAGTTTTTCATAGAATTCCTGCATCAGTAATTTCTTGGCAGGACATTTAGTATTTGGGAAGGAATTGGATTAAGTTCTCATGCTGGGGGTTGGGGGGGGGGAAGCTATGTGTGTCTGACTACTTCTAAACTATGGCTGTGATTTTACTAAGGGCTACATCAGATCATACCAGATTTTTTTAACAGCAAAGTATTTGAAGCAAGACAGTCAACCAACCATGAAGAAATGTTTTTGTTTTTTTAATCCCTTTTTTGTATATCCATACCAGTTCCTGGGCATGATCTTAGAATCATAATATATTGAATTATGTAGTATCTGTTTTTTTTTTTAATCTTCAATTTATTTCATAATTGGATAAATTTACTATCATTCTCCCAAGGCTTTTGGGATGAAATTCTTCCAAATGAAATACCTTTTCCAGCTTTTTCTATACACTTTTCTGTTCCCAAGGAAATGAAAAAGTGATTTTGCTTATCAGTTGTTTTTTTTTTTTTTAATAAAAAGCTCAAATACATAAACAAAACACATTTCAGGTAACAAATGAATTTATTTTTCATTTTTACTAGAAATCATTCATTACCATTAGTCAGTTTTCTTGGAATTAACTAGCTTTAACCATGAATTAGTAAATGATTTACCAGGAAATAAATTAAGAATCAATAGTTTGATGATTTACTATCACTACTGCTACTACGACAATGACGACAACTACTACTATTACTATTATTACTATTATTATTATTATTATTATTGTTACTACTACTATTACCCTTTTTTAGAGGTGCACAAAAATGAAAGTGTAGAAAGTGTTTCTTCCCATCCCAAAACTTCAGTGTTGTTCTTTATTCAGAGAAATAGAAAAATTGTCATTATTCTATAATGATGTAAAAATTGTGCCTGTGTGTGTGTGTGTGTGTGTGTGTTAGTTAAAAATCACTTGATTTTTTTCCATTTTCTAACCAAATACTGAAGGCTAAATCATCCTTAAGTATTCTCAGAAAAGAACATAAAAGTTACCCGCATAGCAACTTCTTGGCCTGATTCAGGTTCTTTAGAGGCCAGTAATAAGTTCTTAAAATCTTAGACAATTTACTCCAGTCCATATTTTCTAGGTTCATCACAGAATCTAAATGTTAAAAAGCATTGTTCAGGGGCAGCTGGGTAGCTCAGTGGATTGAGAGCCAGGCCTAGAGACGGGAGGTCCTAGGTTCAAATCCGGCCTCAGACACTTCCCAGCTGTGTGACCCTGGGCAAGTCACTTGACCCCCATTGCCTACCCTTACCACTCTTCCACTTATGAGCCAATACACAGAAGTTAAGGGTTTAAAATTAAAAAAAAAAAAAAAATTGAAAAAAAAAAAGCATTGTTCATCTGCTTCTGCACTTAGCTTGGAAGGCCATACCAGTCCAGCAATATTAGTCCTGCCTTTAAATTTCAGATTCTGCTCAAAGATGAATGAAAAGGAGGCTGTATTGTTGCATAACCAATAGCGTATGTTCTTCTGGACCTTTATTTTGAGTAACCCACCAAGAATTGTTATTGTTCACTAAATGCAGATAAGACTTCATTTGTCACAATTAGTGATTTGGGGCCATTTGGTCCTTATCCACTTTTTTAGAAGTCTTCGATTAAGTTGAAAAGGTAGTATTTTTGAGTGTTCTTTTAGATGTATAATAACATAACAGAATTCAACTAGGATAAGATAAGTTTTAAAGTCTATTTTCTTCCTTCCATTAGATATTTTTCAGGTATTGAAAATGAAGTGCAGACAAATTCATAAAGCCTTACAAGGGTAAGTTTAATATATGGATGGTTCTAAGGATCATATACAAAGTTCATTAGAAGGAGTCATTTTCAGATCAGGGATCTAGCACGTTCTCTAATTTAGCATTTTTTAAATGATTCTAATTTCTAAACCTTATAGTAAACTATTGTCATTATACTTTCTAAAGCTAAATGTAATTTTTTGGTTCTAAAAATATATGTGAATTCAAAAATAATACTGGAAGAGCTTTCATTTTGATTCAAGCTTAGAAAATTTTCTAATGAGATATTTCTAATGTACATGCTATTAAGTACATAAATGTGGCATATTTATCCAATCTCTTGCCTGTTCATATAAGAGTTTTTGAGAGTATTTTCAGGGTAAGCTCAAATACATGTTTTGGGTCTACTGTGTGCTTAGAAGTATGGTGGACATGGTGGGGAAAATTTTTTAAAAACAAAAAAACTCGTAGGATATTCTTTACCCTTAAGAAAATTATCTTCCTAAATTTACCTTTTTTTTTAGATCCAAGTTCCATTGTATATTCCCATACTCCTAATTGACTTTACTCTTTCCTTCTTAAACTTATATTATTTTGAGAAATTATATATTGCTATGAATAATGAAGTCCAGGTTACATGGAGGATAGTATAATTCATATCTTTCAGAGTTTAATACCTAGTGTTTATTAATGTTTTAATAACACTATTTTGAGCTATTAGTACAGATTTTAAAATTTTAACTGTAGAAACTACATCTTATTCTCATTTTTAACATTTTAAGAGTCTAAAACCCACTATTGTTTTCATTCATTCGTTCATCCATCTATTCAATATACAGCTATACTATGGCTAGTGTATTACTAAGGTAAAAGGGAGATACAAAATATTTTTATTCCTCATTCTTGTTACTATAATTATACTTTAAGTAATTCAGTACAAAAATCTGTCTTAGTGACCTCTGTTTTTGCTCTTCCTCACTTAGATATCAGCACCATATTTGTGCTATTAAAAGAATTTGTCAGGACTCCTTTTTTACCTGTTTTGCCAAATAGTTTATATAGTTTTGAGATTAATTGTTCTTTAAAAGTTTGATAGAATTGACTTGTGAATATGTCTGGCAATGAGGATTTTTTTCTTAGGGAGTTTTTTGATGGCATTCAATTTCTTTTTCTGAGATGGGATTATTTAAGTATTATATTTCCTCTTTTTTGGCAATTTATATTTTTGTAAATATTCTTTACTTATATTGTCAGATTTATTGTCATATAATTGGGGAAAATAGTGCCTAATGATTGCTTTAATTTCCTCTTTCTTGTTTTTGAATTCACCCTTTTCATTTTGGATATTGATAATTTAATTTTCTTCATTACTTTTTTAATCAAATTAACCAATGCTCTATTTTGTCTTTTCATAAAACCAATTTCTAGTCTTATTTATTAGTTCAATAGTTTTCTTTCTTTTTTTCTTGTCATGCAAAACACACTTCCATATTGCCATTGTTGTAAGAGCACACTCAGATAAAACCAAAACCCCAAAATAAAACCATAAATATACTGATATAAAAGATAGTATTCTTTGTTCCACATCTATTTGACTCCAACAGTTCTTTCTCTGGAGGTAGATAGCATTCCTTGTCATAAGTCTTTCAAAATTGTTCCAGATCATTGCATTGCTGAGAGTAGCGAAAGGTTTTACAATTGATCACCATTATTGCTGTTACTCTGTACCATGTTCTCCTTATTTCTGCTTATTTCACTCTGCACCAGTTCATGCAGATCTTTCCAGCTTATTCTGAAATTATCTTGCTTATCATTTATTATAGCACAATAGTATTCCATCAACAACATGTATCACCATCTGTCTAGCCATTCCCCAATTGATGGACATCACCTCTGTTTCCAATTTTTTGCCACTACAAAAGAGTTGCTATAAATATTTTTCTGAAAAAAGGGTCCCCCAGTTTTAAAAAATATATCTTTGGGATATAAACTTAGTAGTGGTATTACAGGATCAAAGGGTATACACAGTTTTATAGCCCTTAGGGCATAGTGCCAAATTGCCCTCCAGAATGGTTGGATCAGTGTACAATTCTACCAACAATGCATTAGTGTCCCAATTTTGCCATGACTCCTCCAATATTTATCACTTTCCTTTACTGTCATATTAGCCAATCTTATAGGTATGAGGTAATACCTCAGCGTTGTTTTAATTTGGATTTTTCTAATCAAGGGTGATTTAGAACATTTTTCATGTAATTATCAATAGCTTTGATTTCTTCTTTCAATTTTATTAATTTCTCTTTTAATTTTTAGGATTTACAATTTGGTTTTTAATTGGAGATTTTTAGTTTGTTCTTTTTCTAGGTTTTTTTTTTTAGTTTCATGCCCCATTCATTCATCTTTTTCTCTGTTGATTTAAGCATTCAGAGATACAAATTTTCCTCTTAAGTATTGCTTTTTCTGTGTCCCATAAATTTTGAAATGTTGTCTCCTCGTTATCATTCTCTTTAATGAAATCATTGTTTCTAGAATGTTTTTGACAAAAAGGGGTCTTTGACACATCCCTTTTAAAGAATTAGATGATTTAGTTTCCAATTAATTTTTCTTTCCATAGACCCTTATCATTTTAATTGCAGTAAGGTCTGAAATGGATATTTATTTTTTCTGCTTTTCTACATTTAGTTGTTTAGTTTTTATGGCATAGTATACAGTCATTTTCATGTAGGTACCATGTACTACTGAAAAGAAGGGATAGTCCTTTTTATCCCCATTCATTTTTCTCCAGAGATCTGTTAAATTTAACTTTTCTAAAATTCTATTCTTTTCCTTTACTTCTTTCATGTTTATTTTTTGGTTACGTTTATCTGATTCTGAGATGTTAAGATCAAGGTCCAACAGTAGTATAGTTTTATATCCATTTCATCCTGGAACACATTTCTTTTCTCCTTTAAAAATTTTGAGGCTATAGCATTTGAGGCATAAATGATTAATATTGATATTACTTCATTGTCTTTAGTACCTACTATCAAGATGTAACTTCCTTTCTTATCTCTTTAGATCTATTTTTGCTTTAGCTTTGTCTGAGACCATAATTGCTACTCTTTTTTCAGATTCCATCCCCATTTCTAATTTACTCTGTATGTATTTCCCTGTCTCATATATGTTTCTTATAAACAACATATTGTAGGATTTGGGTTTTTAATCCACTCTGCTATCCATTTCCATTTTGAGTGAGTTCATCCCATTTACATTCACAGTTATGATTACCTACTGTATATTCCCTTCTATCTTATTTTCCCCTTTTGATTCTGCTCTTTCTCCTTTTTTTCTCTCCTCACAAATGTTTTGCTTTTAATCATCCACTCTCCTTTTTTTATTCCCCCTATCCTCCTGGTTTTTTTCCTATCTCCTCCTTTTCAGAGTAAGACAGAATTCTATACATAAATGAGTACATTGATTCTCTCTTCAAGCCAATTCTGAGAAGAGTAAGGTTTATGCATTGCCCATCATCACCATTATCCTCCCTTCCATTGTAAATAGTTTTAACACCTCTTCAGAAGAGATAATTTATTTCATTCTCTTTTTCTCTTTCCTTTGCAATCCTTTTTCACTTTTTTTTGCATACCATATCATGTCATCCTCAACAGTTTTTTCCCTTGCCCTCTGTCTATAAATATTCTTTATTGCTCTGATGATAAAAATTTACCTTATGTTTCTATTAAGTCTTGTTTATATACATCAAATTTTCTGTTTAGTTCTGATCTTTTCATCAGGAATATTTAGAAATCTATTTCATTAAAATAGTCATTTTTCCCCCTGAAAGGATATACTCAGTTTTTCTGGATAGATAATTCTTGCTTATAAATCTAGTACCTTTTCCTTCCAGAACATCATATTCCAGGCTTTCCAATCCTTTTAATGTAAATGCTGCTAAGTCCTATATAATCCTGGCTCTGGCTTTATAATATTTTAATTCTTCCTTTTTTGGCTGCCTGCAAATTTTTTTCCTAGCCTAGTAGCTCTTGAATTTACTTGAATATTTCTGGGAGTTGTCTAATCAGCCTCTTTGGTGTTATATGGGAGAAACAAGAACACTTTCAGACCTTCAAGGCACAAAGGGAAAGATTAGTAAAACAGGGAAAACCTCTGGTATCCCACTGTTGAAATCCTGAGGTCAGGCAAAATCCTCCGTCCAGCACCAAGTCTCCAGACAAAGCCCCTCCTCCCAGTTCTATTTCCCACAACCCTCCTTTGCTCCTTCCAATTGTCATTCCTTCTTTTCAAGCTTCCTTGCTTGCAACATTCCAAATATCTCCTTTCCATATATATATATATATGTATGTATGTATAATGTTCATTAGCTTCCTGTTGCCCAATTCTAATTTTTTTAAATTTTTTAATCATTTATTAATATTCATTTTTAACATGGTTACATGATTCATGCTCCTATTTTCCCCTTCACCCCTCCACCCATGGCCGACGCACATTTCCACTGGTTTTATCATGTGTCCTTGTTCAAGACCTATTTCCAAATTTTGTTAGTTGCATTGGTGTGGTAGTTTCAAGTCCACATCCCCAATCATGTCCTCCTCAGCCCATGCGTTCAAACATTTGTTTTTCTTATATGTTTCCTCTCCTGTAGTCTTTCCTCTGAATGTGATTAGCGTTCTTTACCATAAATCCCTCAGAGCTGTCCTGTGCCATTGCTTTCTGCTGGTACAGAAGTCCATTGCATTCGAATTTTACCATAATATATCAGTCTCTGTGTACAGTGTTCTTCTGGCTCTGCTCCTTTCGCTCTGCATCAGTTCCTGGAGGTCTTTCCAGTTCACCTAGAACTCCTCTAGTTTATTATTCCTTTTAGCACAATAGTATTCCATCACCAGCATACAACACAATTTGTTCAGCCATTCCCCAATTGAAGGGCATTACCCTCCTTTTCCAGTTCTTTGCCACCACAAAAAGCACAGCTATAAATATTTTCTTGCAAGTCTGTTTATCTATGATCTCTTTGGGCTACAAACCCAACAATGGTATGGCTGGATCAAAGGGCAGGCAGTCTTTTATAGCCCTTTGAGTATAGTTCCAAATTGCCACCCAGAATGGTTGGATCAGTTCACAACTCCACCAGCAATGCATTAATGTCCTAATTTTGCCACATCCCCTCCAGCATTCATTACTCTTCCCCTTCTTTCATTTTAGCCAATCTGCTAGGTGTAAGGTGATACCTCAGAGTTGTTTTGATTTGCATTTCTCTAATAATTAGAGATTTGAACACTTTCTCATGTGCTTATTGATACTTTTGATTTCTTTATCTGAAAATTGCCTATTCATATCTCTTGCCCATTTATCAATTGGGGAATGGCTTGATTTTTTATACAATTGATTTAACTCCTTGTATATTTGAGTAATTAGACTCCTGTCAGAGTTTTTCGTTATAAAGATTTTTTCCCAATTTGTTGTTTCCCTTATGATTTTGACTACGTTGTTTTTGTTTGTACAAAAGCTTTTTAGCTTAATATAATCAAAACCATTTAATTTACATTTTGTAATTTTCTCTAACTCTTGCTTGGTTTTAAAATCTTTCCTTTCCCAGAGATCTGACAGGTATACTAGTCTATGTTCACATAGTTTTCTCATTGTTTCTCTAGGACTTTTTAAGTATACCATCATGTCATCTGCAAAGAGTGATAGCTTAGTCTCCTCATTGCCTATTTTGATACCTTCAATTTCTTTTTCTTCTCTAATTGCTACTGCTAGTGTTTCTAGTACTATGTTAAATAATAGAGGTGATGATGGGCATCCTTGTTTCACTCCTGATTTTATTGGGAAGGCTTCTAATTTATCCCCATTGCATATAATGCTTGTTGATGGTTTTAGGTATATACTGTTATTATTTTTAGGAAAGGTCCTTCTATTCCTATACTTTCCAGTGTTTTCAATAGGAATGGATACTGTATTTTGTCAAAGGCTTTTTCAGCATCTATTGAGATAATAATGTGATTTTTGTTTGTTAGACTGTTGATATGGTCAATTATGTGGATGGTTTTCCTAATGTTGAACCAACCTTGCATTCCTGGTATAAATCCCACCTGATCATGGTGGATGATCTTCTTAATTACTTGCTGGAGTCTCTTTGCTA
>NC_058130.1:290047998-290095495 GCF_016433145.1 Gracilinanus agilis | reverse complement strand
TTCAGATTGATTCCATAATTAAAATAGACCCAAGTCCGGATCAGGTTTAAGGTAGTTTATTTACAATTAGGAAGGTAAAAGGTAGAGAAATAGAGAGAGGGAGAGACTAGTCCAGGCCTGCAGAGGCCTGGACAGAGAGAGAAGGTTAAAAGGCTAATTAAACTAAACCACAAGCCATAAGACCATAGCAATCAGAGAGGCTATAAGCCTACTTAAGGCAGAGCTTGAAGAATGCCAAGGTAGGCCAAGGAAGTCAGCCTAACTTACCCATGTGACAATTCAGAGTGGAAGCAGTCTGAGGTCTCAGCAGAGAACCTTCAGCACCAAGCTCAAAGCGGGAACTGCCTCAACAGGAAGTAACCAACATACTTGAAGAGGTAGTGTCTCTGGTCACTTCTTATGGGTCCACCTCTTATTCAAGTGGACAAATGGCAGCCTCTACACTGATTTGGACTGCCTAAAGGACAGTCCCTTGTTCTTGATTTGTTGCTTATTGTCATGTGTGGGTAACTCATCTCCCCTCCCACTAAGGGAGGTGGGGATGATATCATCTAGGGTAAGTAGAGTTTTGACTATGAATGGGCTAGAGCTAATTCCATTTACACAGAAGGAACCTTACAATCTAATCTAATTCAACTTTGTTGTTTAGTTGTTTAAGTCATGTCCAGTTCTTTGTGACCACCATTTGGGAATTTCTAGGCAAAGATATTGAAAAGATTTGCCATTTCCTTTTCCATCTGATTTTACAGATGAGGAAACTTAGGCAAACAAGGTTGTTTGACTTGCTCAGCATCACATAGGTAGGAAGTGTCTGAGGCTATATTTGAAACTTGGGTCTTCCTGATTTCAGGTCCAATCCTCTTGCCATCTAGCTGCCCTTAATTCAACTACCTCTACCTTATTTTACTGCTGAGAAAATTGAAATTCAAAGAGCTACTTGAATCACAGTTCCATTTTCTTATCCAATGTGAGTTTGTGAGGATCAAATGAGAAAATAACTAAGAAAGCACTTTGTAATGCATAATCTCTTTGTTTTGGCAAAAGTAGTCCAATGGTATGTGTCTGGATGATAGCCTGGCATTTGTAATCTTTTTTTCATTCTCACTATATCCATCCTACTTCAGAGTTTCATTAACTCTTTCTTGGGACGTTGGTATAGCTTCCTATTTTTCTTGTGTCCAGCCAGTTTACTTTAATCAGTGTGTACTACATGTAGCTGCCAAATAAATCTTCTTTATAAATATCTCTGATCTGCCATCCTTCCACTTAAAAATCTTGATTGCTTTCCGATTTCAATTCCTATTTTATAACCCTCCATGACTGTCCCTAGCCTTTAGTCCAGACACACTCTAAACTTCTCTGTCTTTTTTGTCCCTACCTAAACTTTTCCTTCCTTTGGAATATCCTATTTCCCTAATTTTATCAATACTCAAGGCCCAGGTGAAATAATTTCTAAAATTTTCCTTGATTTTTCCCATCCCCACACGAATTGATCTTCTGTCTCTGAATTCTTCTAATACTTTATTCTGTTTTTAAAGCATTTAATCACTTTCTGACTTGCATTTATTTATGTATATGACATCTCTACAGCTAATAATTCCTAGAGGTCATAGACTCAGAGTTATAGAAAAGACCATTAGGAAAAACTTTTAGTAAACTAGAGAGCATCCAGAAGAGGACAGTCATTATGGTGAAAGACCATGAATTTATACATATTACCTATCATCACATATTTGAAAGACTTGCTTGTAGAAGAGGAGTTAGACTTGTCTTACTTTTATGTGGAGTAAAGATCTGGATCTTCATCACTCTAAATAAGTAGAGATAGAATGTAGACAGATTCCTCTTTATTGGAGCTACAGCAGGGAAGTCAGGGAAGGAGGGAGAGACAGAGGGGAAGGGAAAGAAAAGGAAAGAAAAAGGACCCTGCCCTGAAAGCTCAGGACAAAAATATCTCTCTCTACGTGTAAGCACAGACTTTATAATGCAAGGTGGCTTACAGAAATGTTTTGCTTCTGTAATTTCTAATGGTCACAAAACGTCAGTTAAACATCTTAGAATGTTCAGAAAGTCAGTTAGAACTTAAAGCTATATATAAATAGAGGTGAAATTCCAACTGATGGGGCTTTTTGCCTTCTGGCTTTCGCTGTGGCTGGAGGCTTTTGCTTTGGCCTTTCTGCTTTGGCCTAATTGCTTCGGCCTTGGCCTGTGTTTATTTTGTTTTGGGGAAATTTGGACCTATCTCACTTCTCTGGACCTCTCCCTGATCTCCCATCTCCATCCCTCCCCTTCCCTGGTTTTCCTTTGGGTTCTGGTTGGAAGGGAGGGCTTGGTGATTGAACATTGTGGGTTTTAGTTTCTTTAGATAATTGGAGTATCCTCAAATAAGTTACCCCTAGGTTTGATAAAGACTTTACTTAAAAGGCAGTCAAATCTTCCTGACTGGGAGAGCTGGGCTCTCTCTGTCTAAACCTCTCCGCGACCCATCCCCCACCCTCACCCCTGTCCCTAGCAGCAGTTAGAAACCCTGAACCCCTCTCACCTTCTGACTGACCCTGGTATTAATAAACCCCCTTGTTACCTATTCAAACCCTCTGGTGAATCATTGTGTCGAAAATTAAGACAAGGGCTCAAGAGGAAGGAATCATTTTCTTTTATTTCTTGAGAAAACTCGGCCATCCATCTTGGCAGGAGGTACCTCCCCGAGACTTCCTCCAGCCATCAGTTTGACTGGCAGGGAGGGGCCCTCTCGACTCCTCCCAAAATAGACTGGAGAAACTGACAAGAGAAACCCTCCAGGCAAACCTAAATGTTTCTTACTGGCCCTAGTTTCCTCCCTGTATCCTCTGTCTCAAGCCTCTGGGAATAAACCTGTTTGAGCTGCCCTCTCCTACATACCCCATTTCCCTTATCTCCTATATACCTTCCCATACCTTTATTTCCTCCTCCTATCACCTTATAATTCCCTATTCTCCCATTATCCTTCTCTCACACCCCAAATTGCTTTTCGTTGACCTTACTCAGATTATTTACATTTATTTTTTGATAACTTTTATAATAATATTGATCCAAGATTCCCCCCACCCCTTTCCCCAGTCCAACCCTGTAAGGGTGTGTGTGTGTGACATTTAAAATCTTGAGCAGATGACTTTCAACATTACATACCTCTAATGCACCAACATCAAAAACCTGTGACTATCATGCAATTTTCAGCCTAGAACAGTAAAGATACATTTGAAACTTCCTGTTCTTTCTTCCTTCAGTTGACTTCATATTAACTTGGTGTTATTTCTTACTCTTTCCTGGCTTCTCTGGGACTGTCCCTTCCCAGAGTTAGCATTCTTTCTGGGCTAAAGATAAACTTTTCTCAAGGTTTTGAAAATGGGTCAGAAAAGCTAGGGGAGTGTGTCCGCTGTTTTATTCTAAGGAATAATAATACTGTCTAAATGGGATCACAAGCCAAATATTACTCTGAGAATTACACACAGCACCTCTCTTTTAATTTCAGGGTTGTGTAATTCTCACCTGCCTCAGTCTCCCTTATATGCAACAACAATAACATTCAAGCATAATTGGGCATTCTTCATCTTCAGACATCATCTTCATCTGGAATCCCTGTTCTCTCTTTTTTCCCAGGTTGTTTGCAGAATCTCTGGGCATCCTCCTATTAACAAAAAAATATCTTTTGCAAAGCAAACATTTTATGAAAGAAATCCTTCTATCCCAAGTTCTGTAGGAGATAAAACAAATCCTGGACCCTAATCCTTAGTCTAAAGTTCAGATTTCACTCATAGCTAAAACTGGAAATTTACTTTTTTTTTTTTTTTTTTTTTTTATCCTGGGACTCCATTCTAGGAGCATAGGGCCACAACCAGTAGGCAATGGGTCGCTCAGGGTCACCCAGCTGGGAAGTGTCTGAGCCCGGATTTGAACCTAGGACCTTTCGTCTCTAGGCCTGGCTCTCAATCCACTGAGCTAGCCCAGCTGCCCCTACTTTAGGTTGCAGTTTCTTTAGCAGATGGTAGTTTTTACAGGGTGGGGTTGCTAGCCCCACGCCCAACCTTCCTCCTTTTTCATCTGGGCTAGGGACTGTCCTTAGCCCAGGAGTGGTAAGGGTGGGTGATAGGGGTCAAGTGACTTGCCCAAGGTCACACAGCTGGAAGTGTCTGAGGCCGGACTTGAACCTAGGACCTCCAGTCTCTAGGCCTGGCTCTCAATCCACTGAGCCACCCAGCTGCCCCCTTCTCATAACTACTTCTACCTTTTTTCTATGAAACCTTAATTACAGATCTCATTTGCCTAAAGCTATCACTTAATCACTTCACAATTTGCTTCCTTTTCTGATTATAGGAATTTGTCATAAAAGGAAAGGCAGGGAAAAGATCTTTCACTGTCCTCACTAGTTTGTGTCTACATTTTAAGAGGACACATGGTGACTTAACACTGATTTCACTTACAAATCGGAGTTATCACTGGCTCATGTCACAGTTATTTCACTCAGGGATCACTAGTGAGAGTCAGAAAGGGCTTTCACTTGTTCTCTCCCTTCCATTCCCCATATTGGAGCTGGCAAACAATTTGATCTGGGTTATACATATATTATCATGCAAAACATTACATTGTTCATTTTTCATTTCATTAAGTGAATAAATCATATAAACCAACCCCCCCAAAACATAAACCCAAATAAGCAAATGAAAACTGGTGTGTTATAATCTGCATTCTGACTCCAGTAGTTCCTTCTCTGGAGGTAGATAACATTCTTTCTCATAAGTCCCTCAGAATTATCAAGGATCTTTGTATTGCTGATAGTAGCTAAGTCTATCACAATTGATCATCCCACAATGTTGCTGTTAATTGTGTACAGTGTGCCCCTATTCTTCTGATCTACCACCATTTCTTAGCCAGTGCCAGATTGTTTTGAGGATTACTGCTTTATAGAATATTTTAAGATCTGGAACTGCTATGCCACCATCCTTCACAGTTTTTTTTATCAATTACCTTATTATTCTTGATCTTTTTTTCATCCAGATGAATTTTGTTGTTATTTTCTCTAGTTTATAAAATAGTTTTGTGGTAGTTTTGTATGGCACTGAATAAGAAAATTAATATAGGTAGGATTATCATTTTTATTATATTAGTTCAGCCTACCCAAGAGCAATTAGTGTTTTTCCAGTTGTTTATATCTAATTTTATTTGTGTGAAAAATGTTTTGTAATTGTGTTCATATAATTCCTGTTTGCCCAAGTATTTTATATTGTTTATAGTGATTCTAAATAGAATTTCTCTTTCTAATCCTTATTGCTATTGTTATAATTATCTCTTGATCTATTTGAGATGGTAAATTGATGTACAGAGAGAAATAAGATGACCCTTCTCCCTTATAACAGTTGCCCAGGCAGGATCCTTCAGGTCTAAGAGGTATATCCCTTCCGGACCCACCTGGGGTTAATTGATATGTTGATTTGGGCTCTTTAGCTAGGATAAGGCCTTGTATTCTGACTGCAATTTCTCCCTTCCCAAAACAAGCTTTGAAACTGCTTTAGGAAGGTACTTTAAACTTTATATTAAACAAGAAGGATATGGGTAAAGGACTGTGGTATAGGAGACCCTATTCTAATGGTTACTAATGAAATCTCAACTGCTGGCAGATGAAGAATCAATGTAGCTTCCCTCTGGTTTAGCCTGGCCAGGACTAAACCAGAGTAGGTAAACTGCTGGGATATCTTTAGCTTCTTCTTCAATAGATCTTCAGCCTTACAGTTGAGTTATTTCCACCCTTTCCACCCTCTTCTTCATCTCCTGCCCACTTCCCGGATCCCTCCCGGGCCCTGGGAAACCTAGATATCTAGATGATGAAACTCCTAATATCTAGGGGCAGTAGACACCAAAATGGTGGTCAGGTACAGGTTGGAACGGTATCTCAAGTACAGGAAGAGTTTGCAGAGAAATGTTTGCACCCTCTCACTCCAAGATCCACCGATCTCCAGCCTCAGCACAGGTCAAAGACCCAGAATCTCTTCAGGATTCTCAACTGCCCCATCCTCCTGCTTTTCGCATGACTTCCCTGGGAACATTCCATCCAACTGACTTATTTGTCAATCAAAGGTGAACTTCAAGCTCCCAGAGATTCAATATAACACTATACATTGTTAGAAATATAGAGAAATACTGATGATTTATATGGGTTTATTTTGTATCCTGCAACTTTGCTAAAGTTATTAACTATTTCAACTAGTTTCTACTTGATTCTCTAGGATTCTTTAAGTATAGAATAATGTCATCCACAAAGAGTGATGCTTTAGTTTCTTCATTGACTACTTTAATTCCTTCAATTTTTTTTCTTCTCTAATTGCTAAAGTTAACAAAATTAGAACATTAAATAATAGTGGTGAGCCTTGCTTCACTTCTGATCTTATTGGGAAGGCTTCTAACTTATCCCCATTGTGATGATAACTTGCTGATGGTTTTAAATAAATACTACTTATTTTTTAAAGAAAAGGCCCTTTTTTCCTGTGCTTTCTGGTTTTCAATAGAAATGAGCATTGCATTTTGTTGAAGGTTTGTTCTGCATCTTTTGCAATAATCATGTGATTTCTGTTAGTTTTGTTATTGATATGGTCAGTTATGCTCATAGTTTCCCTCACACCAGCCTTGTATTTTTGGCATAAATTCTACCTGGTCATAATGAATAATTCTTGTGATATAATGCTGTATTCTTTTTGCTAGTATATTATTTAAGATTTTTGCATCAATATTCATGAAGGAAATTGATTTGGAGGGCAGAGCCAAGCTGGCAACTAAGTAACAACAAAAGCTAGAACCATTCTTGACGATCTATTGAAACCAATCTTTAAAAAGTGCTTCAGGGGGCAGCTGGGTAGCTTAGTGGATTGAGAGTCAGGCCTAGAGACGGGAGGTCCTAGGTTCAAATCCGGCCTCAGACACTTCCCAGCTGCGTGACCCTGGGCAAGTCACTTGACCCCCATTGCCTACCCTTACCACTCTTCCACCTAGGAGAAGTTAAGGGTTTAAAAAAAAAAGTGCTTCAAAATTACATGAATCAAGAACCAATAGCAAGATCGAGTAAGGGAACTCTCCCACTGAACACAACTTAAAAGGTGGGCAGAGAGAGTTGATTTTCTCAGGACAAGGGGGAACCAGAAGGAAAACTGCATACAGAGCTGTGCTGGCCAACCACAACCCCAATCTACTGTACCAGATTCTGTGACTAGGCATAGGGTAACTTCAGGATCCCGGGATGTGGACTACACTAAGAAAACAGCATCTCAAATCCACTTTTTGAAGTGTTAGTCCTGACAGCAGTCCACAATGAGGCCTGGAAGCCCATACCACTGAGCCCTTTCAAATCTGTGCTGCTACAATAAAGACCTAGCCACAGGCTGAAATAGTTCATGGTGCCGATACCTAAAAGCCAACAAAAGAGACAGAATCAACAAGCAACTTTCAGAATTCCCAGTCCACGGACAATAAAGGACTGGGAAAATGAATAAACAGTAGGAGAAACATTTAACTCTAGTAAATTTCTATGGGGACAAAGAACAAAGGACAGAACCAACAGGGCAAGCAACCACATGCAAAACTTAAGAAAACAAAACAACAACAAAAAACAGGAATTGGTCTCAAGCTCTGGAAGAATTTTAAAAAGGAATTTAAAAATCAAATAAGACAGGTTAAAGAAAAATGGGAAAAAGAAGTGAAAGTAATGCCAAAGAAAGCAATAGCTTAAAAAGCAAAACAATGAAGAAAAGAGTTCATATTGAGAGGGCAGCTGGGTAGCTCAGTGAATTGAGAGCCAGGCCTAGAGACAAGAGGTCCTAGATTCAAATCTTATCTCAGACACTCCCTAGCTGTGTGACTCTGGGCCAGTCACTTAACTCTCATTGCATAGCCCTTACCACTATTCTACCTTAAGACCAATATAGTATAGAGGCAAAAAAAATCCAATGAAGATAAGAGTACTATGAATACTAGAATGGACCAAATAGAAAAGGAGGATCAAAAGGTTATAAAAGAATTCAGTCTTTAAAATTTGAATTGGGTAGATAGAAGCTGATGACTTCACAAGATATCAAAAAACAATAAAACAAAATCGAAAGAATGAAAAAATAGAAGAAAGTGTTAAATATCTCATTGAAAAAAACAACAGACATGGAAAATAGATCTAGGAGAGACAATGAAGAATTAATGGCTACCCAAGTCATGACCAAAAACAAATTATACAAGAAAACTGCCCTGATATTCTTGAACAAGACATTAAAATAGAAATTGAAGGAATTCAGATCATCTCTTATAATAAATCCCTAAATGGCAACTCTGTAAGAGGGAAATTTTAGGTATTTGTAGATATATATTAAAAATATGTGGCCGCCAGGAATCAACAATTTAGGTTGATTCCGTAATTAAATCAGACCCAAGTCATCATCGGGTTGAAGAGTTTATTTACAATCGGTAGGTAAAAGTAGGAATAAAGAGAAAAGTAGAGGCTAGTCCAGCCTGGACTGAGAGAGAAGAAGGTTATAAAGATTAATAATGAAGCTGTAAGCCACAGGGCCCAACAGCCAGATAGGCAGAGTTTAGAATTGGCCCAGCTAGGCCAAGGAAGTCAGCCTAACTTACCCACGTGACAATATAGAGCGTAATCTGTCTGTGGTCTCAGGAGATACTTCTTCTTCCAGTTCGAGACGGCAACTGCCCCCACAGGAAGTTCACTAACTTACTTAAAGAGATAGTGTCTTTCATCACTTCCTGTGGTCCACCTCTAATTCAAATGGACAAATGGCAGTTTCTACATTGATTTGGACTGCCCAAAGGGCAGTCCCTTATTCTTGATTTGTTACTTATTGTCACGTGTGGGTAACTCGTCTCCCCTCCCCACTAAGGGAGGTGAGAGTGACATCATTAGCACGCCTGGGTTGAGTAGATTTTTGACTATTAATGGGCTCGAGCTAATTCTATTTACACAACTCCCAGGAATGTTATAGCCAAGTTCAAGAGTTCCCAGGTCAAGGAGACAATACTATAAGCAACCAGAAAGAAACAATTCAAATATGATGGAGCCCCTGACCAGATCTGGCAGCTTCCATATCAAAGGACCAGAAAGCTTAGAATATGATATTCAGGAAGGTAAGGGAACTGAGTTTACAACCAAGAATCACCTGTCCATCAAAAATGACTATTCTTTCAAGGTAAAGTATAGTCATTTAGTAAAATAGAAAATTTCCAAGCATTCCTAAAGAAAAGACCAGACTTAAGCAGAAAATTTGATATCCAAATACAAAATACAAGTAAAGCATAAAAGGAGAAATAAGAAAGAGAAAAAATTTAAGGCCTTCAATAAAGTCAGATTATTTATATTATTATATTGAAAGATGATATTTATAACTTAAAAATTTTTATCATTATCGTAGTTTGGAAAAGTATATATAGAGAATGTAGTAGTAAGCTATTTAGGATAATATGTAAGAAAAAAACTATTGTTGAAAAAGAGGATTATAGTAAGAGAAATGGGAAGAGAGAAGTAAAATGGGGTAAATTATATCACATAAAGAGGTGTAGGGGGGTGGAAACTATTACATATAGGGGAGGATTAAGATGGAGACATAATACTCAAACCTTACTCTCATTAAAAGTGTCTCAGAAATGGAAGAACACCCAGATTCATTGGGGTATAGAGTCCTATCTTACCCTACAGAGAAGTAGAAGCAGAATAAGATATAGGTTGGTAGGGAGGAGAGTAATGTAAAGGAAGGAGAAGTTGGGGGGTGAGTAAGAATTTAGAGGCCCAGCAATTTGGGGCACAAAGGTTAATTAAACAAAGCTTCTAGCCACAAGGCCTTTTACAATTAGAGAGGCAAGAGAGGCCTCCCTGAGGGTAGAGCCTCCAGAAACACCAAGGGAAGAGAAAGAGAGTCAGCCTGACTTACCCATGTGGAATAGTCTCAGTCACGAACCAGCAAAGCTCCCTCAGGTCCCTTTCACCAAACCAGCTGCAGCCTCACTCCCCCTCCTTGGAAGGGCCACATATGTATCACTTCTAGTCCCTTCCTTTAGCCTGCGTGTCCAACCACAATAGACGCTTTCTCATAGAAAGCATAGGGGGCGGTGCGTTGATTATGATTGGTTACTCACTCTAGCACACGTGGGTTAGGACCTCCCAGAACTGGAAGGTGCTCTCACCTTTGTGTAGACTTAATTTAATTATCACAGTACATCTTGATAAAAGGCAGTACAGACAATGAAGAATATATATGCAGCAAACAGAATAGCATCCAGATATTTAAAGGAGAAACTAAAGGAGCTTAAGGAGGAAATAGATAGTAAAACTATTCTAGTGGGGACCTGAAACTTCCCCTATCAAAAGTAGATAAATCTAACCAAAAAAGAAATAAGAAAGAAGTAAAGGAAGTGAATGAAATTTTAGAAAAATTAGATTTAGTAGATATCTGGAGAACACTGAATAGGAATAAAAAGGAATATACCTTCTTTTCAGCAGGACATAGTACATATACAAAAATTGACTGCATTCCAGGGCATAAAAACTCCACAATTAAATGCAGAAATAATAATAAATGCAACTTTTTCACGTCATAATGCAATAAAAGTTACAATCAATGAGTTCAGGGAGAGGCAAATTAAAATTTAATTAGGAAATAATAATTCTTCAAAATTGGTGGATCAAAGAACAAATCATAGAAATAAATGATCACTGATTTCTGGAAAAGAATAATAATGAGGAGACAACATATCAAAATTTATGGGATACAGCCAAAGCAGTACTTAGGGGAAAATTTATATACCTGAATGCTTATATCAGTAAAATAGAGAAAAAGCAGATCATTGAATTGGCCATGCAACTAAAGGAACTAGAAAAGGAACAGATTAAAAATCCCCAGTTAAAGACTACATTGGAAAGCCTAAAATTCAAAGGAGAAATTAATAAAATTGAAAGCAAAAGAACTATTGAACTGATAAGTAAGACTAGTAGCTGGTTCTGTGAAAAAAAAAAAAAACAAATATAATAGGTAGAATATTGGTTAATTTGATTTAAAAAAGAAAGAAGATAATCAAATTACCAGTATCAAAAATCAAAAGGGTAATTTCACCTCTAATGAAGAGGAAATTAAAGCAATTATTAGGAGCTATTTTACCCAATTATATGACAATCTGATGATGTAGATGAAAAGGATGAATATTTACAAAAATATAAATTGCCTAGGTTCTAAACAAAAGAGGAAATAGATACTTAAATAATCCCATCTCAGAAAATAAAATTGAACAAGCTGTCAATGAACTCAAGAAAAAATCTCCGTAGCCAGATGGATTCAAATGTGAATTCTATCAATCATTTGAAGAACAGTTAATCTCAATACTTTGCAAATTATTTGGCAAAATAAGGAGCCCTGCCAAATTATTTTTGTAACACAAAAATGGTGTTGATAACTAAGCCAGGAAGTCCAAAAACTGAGAAAGTTACTGATAAATTCTTCAACGAATATTGATGCAAAATCTTAAATAAAAAATTAGCAAAAAAGATTACGGCATTATATCACAAGCATTATTCACTACGACCAGGTGGGATTTATTCTAGGAACACAAGGCTGGCTTAATGCTAGGAAAACTATCAGCATAATTGGTTATATCAATATTGATACTAACAAGAGTCACATGATTATCTATAGATGTAGAAAAAAGCCTTTAACAAAATAGAAAACCCATTCCTATTGAAAATGCTAGAAAGCATAGGAATAAAAAGGCCTTTCCTTAAAATTATTAAGTAGTTTTTATTTAAAACCATCAGCAAGTATCATCTGTAATAAGGATAAATTAAGAGGCCTTCCCAATAAGATCAGGTGTGAAGTAAGGATGCCCATTATCACCACTATTATTTAATAATGTACTAGAAATGTTAGCTTTAACATTAGAGAAGAAAAAGAAATTGAATAAAATAGGCAATGAGGAAACTAAACTATCACTGTCTGAGAATGATATGATGATATACTTAGAGAATCATAGAAAATCAATCAAAAACTAGTTGAAATAACTTTAGCAAAGTTGCAGGATACAAAATAACCTACATTTCTATATTTTTCTAACAAAATAGAACAACAGGGGTTAGAAAGAGAAATTCCATTTAGAATCACTAGACCAGTGATGGGCAAACTATTCCCTGCGAAATGTTATTAAGAGGGATTTAGAACATTGGCAATCCAAATGTTGGAGGGAATGTTATAAAATTGTGACACTAATGCATTGCTGGTGGATTTGTGAATTGATTCGACCATTCTGGAGGGCAATTTGGAATTGTGCCCAAAGGACTAATCCAGCACTACCACTATTAGATTTATATTCCAAAGAGATTTTTTTAAAAATGGGAAAGGACCTGTTTGTACAAAAATATTTATAGCTGTACTTTTTTTGGACACAAAGAATTGAAAACTTAGGGGAGGTCCCTCATTTGGGGAACGACTGAACAAAATGTGGTATATGATGGTGATGGAATACTATTGTGCTATAAGGAATAATGAATAGGATTATTTCGGAGAGACTTAGAAAGACATACTATGAACTGATGCAGAGTGAAATATGCAGAACCAAGAGAACATTGTATACAGTAACTGAAATATTGTGGAACCATCAAATGTGATAAACTTTGCTACTAACAGCAATACAATATTCCAGGACAATTCCGAAGGACGATGCTATCCACCTCTAGAGAAAGAATTGTTGGGAGTACTAATATAGATGAAAATATATGATTTATTACTTGTATATTTGAGTATATGATTTGGGGTTTTGGTTTTATAAGATTATTCACTTACAAAAATGAATAATATAGAAATATGTTTTGCATGATAATACATATATAACCCAGATTGAATCGTTTGTCAGTTCGAGGAGGGGGGGTGAAAGGGGAGGGAAACAACATGAATAATATAACTTTGGGAAACTTAAGTAAAAAAAAAAAAGAAAAAATTGGTCTGTAATTTTCTTTCTCTCTTTTGATCTTTCTGAGTTAGATATCAGCACTATATTTGGATCATAAAAAGAATTTGATAGGACTCTTCCTTTGATTATTTTATCCAGTAGTTCATATGGTATTGGGATTAATTGTTCTTTAAATGTTTTATAGCATTTACTTGTGAATCCCTATGTCCTTGGGGATTTGGGTGTTGGGGTTCATTGATGACTTGTTCAATTTCTTTTTCTGAAATGGAATTATTCAAATATTCCATTTCCTCTTTTGTCAATCCTGGCAATTTACATTTTTATAAATATTCAGTTAGATTTATTCTTCTATAATTGGAGAAAATCACTTCTAATGCTTGCTTTAATTTCCTCTTCAATGAAGGTGAATTCAGTTTTCATTTTTGATACTGATAATTTGATTCTTATCTTTTCTTGTTTTAAGCAAATTAATTTTAGTGAAATGTCCTAACTTTTTTTTTCTCTAAAAACTTCTGTTATATGTTATGACCATCCATACTACTGGTAATGTAAGAAACAGAAAATATCAATAAAAACCTATAAAGAAATGAAATATATCTATTTTACCAATACAATTCCCACCTCCACTCCCAATAATATACTATTTTACTAGGTAAGTTATTCTTCATCTTATGCAGTTCTAAGTTTTACATTATCCTGATTGTAGCTCTCTCATATTTGAAGAATTTTTTTTTGACTGCTTAAAATGTTTTTTTCTTTAACCTAGAAACTGGATTTTGCCTTTGTCTTTTTTGGCCATTATCATTTTCATGTTTCTTTCAACCAATGATTGGTAGATTCTTTCAATTTGCCCCTGTCTAGTAAGTGTAGCTCAGGACAGATTTTATAAATATTTTATTGAAAAAGGGCTTTTTTTAAGGGGCCTGTGCTTTTCAGATAGTCTGTTGATTAACTCTCCTTGGTCTCTCTTCTAGGTCAGTTTTTGATAATGAGTGGCTAATATAAGGAAACATTCTTTTGGGCATATTTTTTCTTCTTCATTGTTTTGGCTTTTCTTTTGACATTACTTATTATCTCATTAAATTATTGCTTTCTTTTTTACTCATTTTTAATTTTAATTTTATGCAATATTTCATAATGTTTCAAACTATTATTTCTTCTTGTTTTACTAGATAGTTTTTCATCTTTTACCTTTTTAGAGTACAGACTCTCTTCTCATTTTTAATGCAACTGCCAAGTTTCCATTTCTCAATTGGGGACCAACCTCCAGTGGGAATTCTTCTTTATGGGGCTAAGTCTGAATGATTACCATCTTAGTCACCTTAAAAGGGACAAAGAACAGTTTCCACATGTAGTATAAGTAGCTGATTCAAGTGGCCCTGAATAAGTAATTCCTCAGAGAGCTCTCTACCTCTGTGGAATTCTACAGAGAGAAACTCCACATTGACTCCATTGGGCCACCAAGTCATGGGCCACATCTCTGGTGACTATCCATCCAGGCTGCTTATTTGAACTTCCCTTGCAATTTCCCTCATTCTTTCATGGAGAGGAATTCATTCAGCCAGGAACACTAATAGGATAAGCTTTCAGCTCTCTTGCCTTTGATTTCCAAATCTCTACCTCATTTCTGTTCTTATTTTTCTATTTTATGGTTCTTATCTCACTTCAAGGCAATGAAACCTCAGAAATGAATACTATACTACATGTCCTTAGTTTGTTTACTCCTGACTATGACTTATCCTCATCCCCATGACTTATCCCCATCCTCATCAATAGATTCCCTTTTTCTTTTTCTGTTACCAGCTACATTATTTTTTGTACTGTCCTTAAAAGCCAAGAGCTCTGACTTGAATTGCTTAATATACTGGACCATTTTGCTTTAATGCATGATGGTAAACAATAACAAGAGGATACTAGACTTGGTGCTTTCTGAGCTAATTGCTCCAAGTCATTGAGAAGACTATACTACCAGAATAGCCCTTATTTCAAAGTGGCACATGATAATGTCCAGCCATCTAATCACCCAATCTTTTGTACTTTCATCAACCTTCCTATACTTAATTAACTGTGGTGTGAACTACAGTGACATCTCATTCCAATTACTGACTCTGCCAAATAATAGGAAAAAACTTGACAAGATAAAACTATTAGTTTAGTTTCATTGTTGGAACAGAATGAGACACACTTGTAGATCATTTAGTAGTTAAGGAAATTGGGTTTACTTAGCTATATCTTAGAAAATATATTCAGTTTTATAGCAGTTAGCTTGTGTAGAAACAGCCCTCAAGACCCTTCCCTCTGCACTCCTCCCAACCAATAAACTCCAGTGGTTTCTTATCACTTCCATGATCAAATAAAAAATCCTGCTTAGCCTTCAAATCCCTTTATAAACTTAACTTCTTTTCAGGCTTTATTCCCAACATATACTATGATCCAGTGGTACACATCTGCTATTCCACACAAAAAGAACTCTGTCTCCTAACTGGGCATTTCCCACTGTCTATCCTTTTTGCTTGGAATTCTTTCTTCCCTCCTTATCTCTACTCATGGCTTTCCTTGGCTCCTTCATGTGTTAAAATCCTACCTTCTACAAAATGTCCTTTCCTAATCAACCTTAATCCTACTACTTTCTATAAATTATTTTCCATTTCACCTATATGTATTTCGTTTGTACTTAGCTATTTGCTTATCCCCATTTAGATAGAGCTCCTTGAAAAAAAGGAGCTATCTTTTGCCTTTCTTTGTATTTCCAACAACTAGCATAAAGCCTGGCATAAACAAAAACTTAATAAATGCTTGTTGATTGACTAAGTGTAGTTTTGCTATATATTTCTTCTGATATATGTGATTAACTTTTTTAATAAGATTAACTTTTTAAAAACTTCATTAAGTGAAACAAGCAGAACCAAGAGAACATACACAGAAAGTGAAACATTGTAGTAGAGAAGAGGGGAGGAAAAGAAAATGAAATATGTAAACATGGAAAAATATTTTTAAAATAAACTTCTTTAGATTATGTGGTATTTGGTACATTTATAAATTATTGCTTATTTTGTTTTCAGTATAGTGTAGTCAAGTATAGTGTAAGTTTCTCTCCTTATCTTTTAAACCATGTCTGTTTTTACTGCTGCCTTGTCTCCTTATGCTTTATTAGCCCTATATTTTTGAATTGTCCTAAATCATAATAAATTTTGCTTCAACCCCTTATTTTAACTCATGTAAATTTTTCACTATTTCTTGTATATAGTATACTAGAATCTGCTTTCTACTTCATTCTTCTGCCCTTCTTTATTTTATAGATGAGTTATCCCATTCCTATTTATGATTTTTTGTGTCTCCATCACAACCTTTCATATCTTTTCCTCATTTCTTCTTGACTCCTTTATAAAAAGGGGGCAGAAATGGAGAAGGAATCTTATTAGTTCTAGTTATCTATAATTAAAGTAGGCTCTTCCCAATTTTCTATAGCTTTTAATAATCATCATCATCATCATCATCATCCCAGACCCCAATCTCAGGTTCTTAAACTTTTTTTTTCTCTTTTTAACCTTTCTAAAGTTGAAGTTTGTTTTGCTTTTCACACTGTTTCCCCTTTAGTGCCTTGGCGGTAATAGCCCCTCACCCTAACTGTATACTTTCTTTTTGAGTTCTAGTAGAATGCCAATCATATAATCCTGTAAATATCAATAGTGCATGTATCATTTCCCTTTAACAATGTGAAAACTAGCTCTTTCAACTAGTTCCAAAGCATCTTCTGGCTCCTAAACCAGGGCTCTTCCAAATGATATTTTGTACTGTTTTCTTAAGTTGGGCAAGAAGATAGAAAGATAAGAGTATGTATTAAGTGCTTACTATTTACCTAGCCCAGTGCTGTGTCTTGGGGATACAATTATAAGCAAGTTAGCCAGTTTCTGTCTCTAAGGAATTCATTTCTAATTGAGGAAAGACTGGTGGGTAGTGATGTGGCTGGAACTAGAAAGGGGCATAATTTGAAGATGACTGAAAAGTGATATGAGGTCCTAACTTTCTGAAAGGATAAGACAAAAGCTCACCTACCTATCAGAGACCACAGTGTGCCAAGGGTAGATAAGAGTCCAAGGTCCAGGACAAAGGAAAATGTGAATGATGTCCTGAGGGCAAGTAGTTTGGAAGGAGGTTTATATTTAGAATAGTGGTTAACAGGATTTCATTAGGTTAATCTAGATAGTAAACCCTAGAGGCAATTAGATAGCCTAGTGAACTAGGACCTGGAATCAAGATCTGTATTAAAATTTGGTCTCAGACATTTAGTAACTGTGTGGTTCTGGGTAAATCATTTAACCTCTGGATGTTTTTCTCCCTCTTTTTTTTTAAATTAAATTAAACTTTTTCTCCAATTACATTTTTCAAAGAATGTTGAGTCTTAGATTCTCTCCCTCCTTTCCCCCTACCCTTATGTCCTTTGAGATGGTAAGCAATCTCATATAGATTTTATATGTTTAATCATATAAGACATTTTTCCATATTAATCTTTTTGTGAAAGGAAATTCAAATAGAAAAAAAATTAAGTGAAAATAATTTGCTTTGGTCTGTATTGAGACTATCGGTTCTTTTTCTCTGGAAGCAATTGGTATTTTTTATCATGAGTCATTTGGGATAGTTTTGGATTGTTGTATTGCTAAGAATACCTGTTATTCATAGTTGCTCATTGTAAAGTATTTCTGACATCGTACAATGTTCTCCTGCTTCTGTTTATTTCATTCTGCTTCCGTTTGTGTAAGACTTTCCAGGTTTTTCTGAGCTCCTCCTACTTGTTATTTCTTAGAGCACATTGGTATTCCATTATAATCTTTTACTATAACTTATTCAGAGATGGTTATTCCCATAGTTTGCAAATCTTTGCCCCACTAAAAAGAGATGCTTTAAATATTTTTGTATGTATAAGTCCTTCCCCCCTACTTTTTTATCTCTTTAGGGTACAAACCTAGTAATGGGTCAAAGGGTTTGTACTGTTTTATAGCCCTTTGGGCATAGATCAAAATTGCTCTCCTGAATAATTCATAGTTCACAACTCTCCCAGCAGTGCATTCATGTCTCAACTTTCTCATATCCCTTCCCAGTTTTGTCATTATTCTTTTCTGTTATAATAGCCAGTCTAATAGGTATGGGGTATTACCTCAGAGTTGTTTTAATTTGTATTACTATAAATAACAGTGACTTTGAGCATTTTTTGCATGGCTCTAGAGAGCTTTAATTACTTTGTTTGAGAACTGCCTGTTCATATCTTTTGACCATTTATCAACTGGGGAATGACTTGTATTCTTATATATTCAATTCATTTCTCTGGGTATTTGAGAAATTAGGCCTTTGTTAGACTTGTAAAATTTTTTTATACTATTATGATACTTTCCATCCTATTTACCCTTATTTAGATTCTGACCTCCACTTCCCACAATTTGCCCTTTTTTCTATCAGCCCAAACCACCTTTCCCTATCCCTTTCTCCTCCTATTTTCCTCTAGGGTAAGGTAGCTTTCAATACCCAGTTGATTGTGTTTGTTCTTCCCTCATTGAGCCAGTTCTGATGAGTGTAAGATTCACATGCTCTTCTTCCCACCTCTCTCATCTTCCCCTCTACTGTGAACACTTTCATGCTTCTTTTATGTGCAATAATTTGCCCCGTTCTACTTTCCCCTTCCCCTTCCTTCCAGTGCATTCCTCTTTCTCATGCCTTGATTTAATTTAATTTTTTATATTATTTTATTGTATTTAACTCACACCCTTGCACCTCTGTGGCTATGAGTACTCCTTCTAATTATCCTAATAATGACAAAATTCTTTGGTGTTACAAAAATCATCTCCCTGTTTAGGGATGCACACTGTTTAACCTTATTGAATACCTTTTGTTTTCTTTTTCCTGTTTACCTTTTTATGATTCTCTTAAGTCTTATATTTGAGAGTCAAATCTTTCATTCAGCTCTGGTCTTTTTTGTTTAAAAGTCCTCTCTTTCATTAAATGCCCATTTTCCCTCCTGAAGGATTATGCTCAGTTTTGCTGGGGAAGTGATTCTTGGTTGAATTCCTAGCAACTTTGCCCTCTGGAATATCATATTTCAGGCCCTCCTATCCTTTAAAGTAGAAGCTGCTAAAGTCTTATTTTATCCTCTGGCTCCATTATATTTTAATTGCTTCTTTTTGGCTGCTTGCAGTATTTTCTCCTTGACCTAGGAGTTCTGGAATTTGGCTCTAATATTCTTGGGAGTTATCCTTTTGGAATCTTAGGAAGAGATTAATGGATTCTTTCAGTTTCTGTTTTGTTCTCTGGTTCTAGAATATCAGGGTAGTTTTCTTTGATGATTTCTTGAAAGATGATGTCTAAACTCTTTCGTGGCTTTTAGGTAGATCAATAATTCTTAAATGATCTCTCCTGGATTTATTTTCTAGGTCAGTTGATTTTCCCATTGAGAGAGATATTTCACATTTTCTTCTATTTTTTTTCTTTCTTTTGACTTTGATTATTTCTTGATATCTCATTTTTAAGACATGATTTTCTTGAGTGAGTTTTTTACCTCTTTTTCCATTTGATCTCTTTTCCTCAGTGAATTTTAAATTACTAGTTTGGTTTGGCTCTTATCACAGAGCCTCATACATAGCATTTATTATATGTTTATTGACTGACCAGCTAAGGAAAAAAAATAATCTTAAGTATCATATACTAAATTTTGTCTTATATATCCTGTGTACACTTTTACCTTTCTCTGTCCACAAATTAATTCTATAGTAATTACCAAAGTATTGTATTTGTGGGTTTGGTAGGCATGGTCAGATGAGGGACCAACTGAGTATTTGGACCAATACTAGAATTTTCTCACTGTGGGTTGAAGATGCCCAGTCAACATCTAATGTTAAATAGGTTATATCAAGTAAATTTAACAATGAAGCAGCCTTGTTATTTAATGCCTCAGCTTACCTATCAAACCTAGAAGGATGTTGGGATGTTTCAGCACCCCCCTCAGCTTGCTGACCACTTTCAGTAACATTGTCATGCTTAATACGACCACAACAATATTGCTCTATTTGGTCCAATTTAGCCTGCATTGCAACAACCATTAACTTTAGTACAGGTTCTCTAAATACAATATAAATGATAGCTTTACATCACAGCCAGTATAACCCATTTGAACCAGTAGAGACATCCAAAAGAAACAACCCTATAGGAATATACATGACTAAGAGTTATTTGCATGATTGATTTTATAACATGCCACCCTAGGATCTCATAACAATAACCTGGGATGACCACCAGGAGAAAATATGGTAATAACAGTAACTTGGCATATACAGCCTCAAATACCCATGTAAACACCATGGCTGAATAACAGGAGTACCCTGGGAACAGTAGTTTAAAAAGCAGTGGCTCAGCAAAATTTCCAGCCACTGTGAGATTTCAAAGTGACCCAGGGGAAAAAAACCTCTGTCAAGGTTCCACTAGCTTCCTGGCTTGATTGACAGTTCCTCCAGAAGCACAGCTGACCAGCTTCAGAATTCCACTGGCAGCCTTCAAAGGTTCCAAGCAGTTGGCCCCTCCCAACTGGTTTGACCAAACCTACTCCCAACTAGCTTCAAACCTTCCCGAAGGCTCCAGCTAACAACCTGGGTCCACAGTGAGTTTGAACCCCCAAACCCTGATTTTAAAGGTTCAGCGCTATCTGGCTCTGCCAAATTGTATTTGTGATTTGTAGACACGGTCATATGAGGGACCAACTGAGTATTTGGACCAGTACTAGGGTTTTCCCACTGTGGGTTGAAGGTGCCCAGCAGTTAGCTCTGGACAGACCAGAGCCTGATTTGGGTCCAGCATACAGGTTACTCAGTCACAGAATGTTACAAAGTCAATGAAAGGTTTAATTTCTTTCCACAGAGAGGTTTGGAGGGAAGGGGTATTCCCTGTCACTAGTTCCCACTAGCTAATAAACCCCAAATCTAAACCTTCACCAGAAAGGCCTTCAGAGACCTTGCTGTTCTACAGTTTTCACCCTATCATCTCTAACCTAGAACACAGACCCTATTCTGACTAGCCTGCACTAGCCAAAGCTCTCTTGAGTATTAGTAGAGGTGCTGGTCTGTGACAGATTAGTCAGGGACCTAAGGGAAGGTCCCAGATCCAACTGGTCCCAGACCTCTGCTTACAGACAGTGCAGATAGCTGAGTGCTGGTTCAGTCTAACGTCAGGTTTACAGGATCTTCTTCCAGGGAAACATAGGCCACAGCAACAAGGACAGGATCAGAAACCTAAAGTCTTCACCATGTACTTCGCAGTCACTCCCTCCAGGTTCACATGCAGTCAGCAACCCCAGAGAGAGAGCTAACAGCCCCTGAGTTGCAGCCTTTCTTCCAGCATTCCAGAATCTTTCATCTTCAGGTCTCATACACCTGTCCTCTGCAAACTCTCTCTTACTAGAATTATCTCTTCCTCATAACAGTATACAAATTGTATGCTTCTACTAAATTTAGCTTTCATTTTTAGGAGTTGGGACCTTTTGCATTGTTAAAATTTTTCCTTTTCAGTTTCCATATTCATATGTTGGTTTTTAAAATACATATGTATGACTTTCTCTTAATAGGACTTATGGATTAAGAGTGGTGGGTGAGTCATTTTCACCAGCATTTCACCTACAACTAGAAGAGAGCACAGGATCTCGAGAGAATGATATAAAGTTACTCCAGAGAATAGTAGATCAAGTAAGTTTCTTTAGTTATTATTCTGTATGAAGAGTGGCCCTTTTATGAAGCTTCTAAATGACTCAACTAATTTTAAAAATCAGAACTCTTTATGTTTAATTGACAGGGGGAATTGCATTTATTGTTTCAGCTTTTGATTAACTTAATAGCGTACTGAAATTGTCAGTTAATTATAGAGTGGCATCTTGGCTTTTGAAAAAACCTTGATTCTTCTATAGAAGAATTTTCAAGTAGTTTTTTAAAGTAATGTAGAAATTTATTTAGCTATTGAGAAAACCAGATTCTATAAATGTGGCAGTATACTATGTTTGCCATGTTAATTGCGTTACTATGATTTCCAAATATAGCATTACACTCATAGTGTTTGGTCACCATTTTGTTTCATGTGTTTGTAGATTATAAATTGTAATTAAAGTGTCCAGTGTTACAATTCTGTCATTGGAAGAAGGGGGAATTTTTTAAAATTTCTTATACATGAAGTTAAAAAGGAATCTTTTATTTCCTTTAGATTCATCAACTAGAAATAATTTTTCCAATAGTTATAATTTAATTGTTTTAAAAAACATGGTTTCTTGACAAAATATAAGTATAATAGGTACCTCTAAAACAAATTAGCTTCACAGAATTTCAGAGCTAGAAGAGTGACTTTAGAGGTCATCTAGTCAAATCTGTTTTGCAACAAGAATATTCATCCAGTCATGGCTTAAAAACTTACAGTGAGGAAGAAGCTATTGTTCCTGGAGGTAGCCTTTCCTTCCACTTTAGGGACCTCTATTTGATAGGAAGTTGATTTTTGTTTTGTTTTGTATTTTACATAAATTTGTCTCTTTGCTATTTGCAGCCATTGACTCTAGTTCCTTTCTCTAGAACCAAGCATATCAAGTCTATTTCTTGTAATATGTGACATGTGACAGCTTTCATGCCCCCACTGTGACATCCCTATTTCTCCCAGCTAATTCTAATATGAACCCGAGGCCCTTCACCATTTGGGTCATTCTCCTCTATACACGCTTCATTTTTTTCAATTCAGTCCCTACATTGTGGTCCCCAGAATTGAGCACAGTTTACAATCTGATCATAGTATATTACCTCATTCCTGAAACACATACTTTTCATTATGTAGCCCACAATGGCATTAACTTTTTTTGCTACCCAATTGCCATTCATATTGAACTTGGAGTTCACAAGCCATGCCTTCCATTTTATGTATTTGTGAGGTTGATTTTTGTTTTTACTGGATTCAGATGAAGAGCACCCTTAGTCCTTCAGTCTCTAAGCCAAAGGTACTAACTTATTCTCTGACTTTGAGGGGTTTTCCTTTGGGTTCTCAGAAACAGTCCTGTCACTTCTTTTACCCTTACTTTGCTCTGCAGTACTTAAAGAATTTTGTTGTCATTTTAGCCATGTTGGGCCCTATTTTAGCATTTACTTTAACTTGTAACTAAGAATATGATAATATCCACATTGATAATATTTGTATACTGCTTTTATGTAGTGTTTTTAAGCACTCCCAACAATAATTATGAAGTAGGCAACACTTTTTTTTTTTTCATTTTTACTGGGAAATAGAGCCCCAGGTTTATTGGAGAGTTGGATCATTACTATTTCTTAAGGTGCTCTTTGCTTTGAGCTAATTTTGTTCTTTGGCTGATTATTATAAGTGGGGGCTTATTTGCCACAGTGTTAGGAGTATGAACCCATCAAGTACCTCAGACCTGGGATAGAGATCATTTGAGATTACAGATAGTTTTCACTTTACCACAGATGGACTATTCTGCAGACCTTTACAGAAAGCCGTTTTTATTTCATGCAATATTGCCCACTTATGTGGGGAAGGGATGGAATGAGTGAGGCAGAAAGTAGGCCACTCCTTGGTGGAGGAAAGGGGGCCGGCAGGCCAGCACATGGTTCAAAGATACATGGGTACTGGGGTCAGAGAAGCAAGAGTAGGAGAAGGAATATGGGACCTGGAACCAGCCAAATGGGGGCCTGGCCAGAACCCAGAGGAAGTTGGGGGGAACTGGACATGGTCACAGACAAGAAAGGACTGATGACACTTGAGGAGACCAACAGTACCCAAGTGCAGAGAGATGGAAGATAAACATGTGGAGCTAGATGGTGGTAAGACAGACAGATATGGAGCTAGACACCAGGAGGGCAGATTAACAAAACAGGATAAAAGTCTCCTCTCTTATCTCCAGAGGGCTCAAGCCCCATGATGGTGACAGTGGCAGTCTCTCTGAGAAGTCCCTTCTGCTTTCTCTTGGAGGGTTTTCTTTTCCTTTATGGGGGGTGGGGCATTGTAGTATAGGAAGTTTAGGGGAAGTAAAGACTACTGTACAGTAAAGTTAACATAGGTGTATTTTTGGAATGTGAATTTGAGAATTCTTTATGTAAAGTCAATTTGCATAATGCACATTTACATAAAGTGAGAACTATAACCATCTTGCAAGTTGGGGAAAGGGGAGGAAGGAACAATAAGAAGGGATGTGTGCCCCTGGGTGCTATTCTCTGTCTTGATGTTACTTATGAAAGGATGAAATAGAGCCTTCCCTCCCCAAAGGATGTTGGTTCAGACTTCACTCAGATTTATCCTATGGAGACCTGTCTCCAAAAGGAATTAGGATGGGTAAATGGCATGGATCAGACTTCTTTCAGTCTTATTCTGCCCCCTCTTTGAAATAACTGCAGTGACATCTTTGAAATAAAATTAGGGTGTGTGTGTGTGTGTGTGTGTGTGTGTGTGTGTGTGTGTGTGTACTTATATACATATATGTGTACACACACACACACATATATATAACAAGGTTCCCTTCTAGAAAAATTACAAGTGTACAATATAGAACTGTTTTTACTTCCTCTGCCATAAAAGTTTAAACTCAAAATACTTTCCAACATTCAATAACAAATACAGAAAATGTAAAGTGAATACAGTTGCCCTATTTCATTCATTTTACTCTTCCCTTAAAAATTAAGACCAGTTCAAATCATCATTAAGATTTATTAAGCATCTACTGTGCTAAAAGCTGGCAATACAAAGAATGGCAAAAATAGTTTTTGCTTTTCAGAAGTAACAGTCTTAATAGGAGAGAATGGAAGCAACTATATACAAGCAAGATCTATAATTTAGAGTTAATCTCAGAGGGAAAGCATGAGAATTAAGGGGAAGTAGAAAAAGCCTCTTGCAGAAATGGGAAAGTGAGACTTTAGGAAGCAGGAAAGCCAGGAGAGTCACTGAAAATGCGTGGAGTCAGGAGATACGGAGTGTCTTATATTTCAAGGTGAAGAATGAACAGCAAGGTGTCATGGAATATATAAAAGGAGTTTTGAAAGTTTTAGAGGGGTCTGGTTATAAAGTATTTTAAAAGCCAAACAGAATATCTTATTTATTCCTGGATAGCTATTTGTGGAAACTGCTGAGGAAATATTTCATATCATCTCAGATATGCACTCAAAGGAAGTCATAAGAGCCAGCTGCAGTTCTTCAGCTACAGGATATTAGTAGTGGCCATTACTTAGGGTTAAGGTTAAAGTTAGGTTATCATCTAAAACTGATCAAAAGTTATTCTTGAACGCTGCTTTTCTCTGCTTTTCCAACACTAGACTTTGCACACTTTGTTTTCCCATAGCCTATTCTTTAGTTTTTGTTTTTGTTTGTTTTTTTTTCAGCATCTGTAATTGGAAAACAATATTATAACTGCTGTCATTGTGTTAAGTTTCATTGTATGTTATTGTTTTAATTAACAAAAGTACGTGAAGTTCAGGTTGTAAATCTGTGCTTTCTTTCTTTAGTGCATGAACAGAAATATTGCATTAACTCAGGCACACTACTTGGAAAAAGAAGAAAAAAGCCTTCCTCCTCCTAGGTTGGTGAAATCCTTCAAACATTCCCTCAACCTATTTTTATAGCCTGCATTGATATTATACAGTATGTTTTGAAATGTTTCTGAAAGATTGTTTCATGAAAAGGATATTTTTTGTTAATATTAAAATATAATATTTCTTTTTTAATCTCAAGTTGGTACTTTTAATTTTTCACAGTCTTTTCAAAGGATGTTTACCTCAAAGAAGTTAGCTCTGTGTTGGAAACACCCTGAAAGTAAAATGAATAGGTGTATGTGGTAAAATAATAGAAAGAATAAAGAAGAGCAAAAATGAGTGAGGATTAAGCAAGTTGTTTTATTGATATTTTTGTAGTTGAGCAGATTTATAATTTAAGCATAAAGGTGAATGGGATATTGCTCTAAATATATTAATGCTCTGAAGACATTTTTTCCCAGGCTACCTTTCAGCGTGAGTGGAAAAATTTTGTCTTAAGAGTATGTAGTATCAAATCCGGCCTCAGACACTTCCCAGCTGTGTGACCCTGGGCAAGTCACTTGACCCCCATTGCCTACCCCTACCACTCTTCCACCTATAAGTCAATACACAGAAGTTAAGGGTTTAAAAGAATTAAAAAAAAAAAAAAAAAAAAAAAAGAGTATGTAGTATCCAGTTAAATAGGCTCATAAAGGTATCAGGTTCAACAGAATTTCCATATAAATGTGAGAAATCAAGCTCTGGAAATATGGCAAATGATTAAATTCTCCATATACTTGAGAGGAGCTGGTTGTATTAGCCAGAAACTTTAGGAAAAGAAATATATTAATAAGTCAGCTATTTCTTAGATTGTGTTGTAGTAGCACTTTATTTTGAAAACAAAACAAAAGAACAAAATAATTCCCTAAAATCTTTTTTCTCACAGTATTAGAATTGTGGTGACAGTAGAACAGACTGAAAAAGAACTAGAAAAGGCTGCCTCTACAATCAAGGAAGCTGCACAGTCCATCCTGAATTAGACATCATCAGTGGATTTAATATGTTCCAAGAAGATGCATTATCAGTCTGTGGTGTGCGGACATTTCCTAGAAGTCAAACTGTGGGATATCCTTTGAAAAATAAACTCACGGTTGTTTACACAAATCATTTCATAGTGGTATAGGCAAAAAGTATGAATGTAAAAAGAATGGTTTAACACACACGTGTGCATGCATGCATACACAAACACACCACTCTTTCCAATAAATACCAAGAACAGAATTGTCAGAGAAAAACTAAACATATATGAGCAAAATTTGAACTGTATTGTTTAGTACTATTTAAGTGGGGATTTTCATTATACTAGTATTTTTAATATTCATTTTCCATTTTAAAATATGTCTTAAATATATTTCCTTCTGAAATTGAAAGTTCTATAAGCACTCTTTAGTCCCTAAGATTCCGTATAAAAATAACTTTGTGAAACTTTGAAACAGTTCTGCATAAATGAAACATATTGAATATGTATTTCAACTCCACTTTTTAAAAGTTCTCCTTAATCTAGCTAAATGACAGCTAATATATTAAGGAAACTACTTTTTGCTATTACTATAAACTTTTCATTTTAATATAATGTGCTCTAAAATTTTTTGTTACACACTAAAATATATTGATGTTTAAGCATCTCTTAATAGAGAAACTTTTCTTACCCTGTCCATGTTGTTTGTGCTTGCTTTCTAAGGTGGGAATAATTTTAAATCAGTTTGTTTAATCTAGCTTTACCAGTATCATGTGTTGACTTCTGATCTATTTTGGGTAGAAGGTTAATTGTAATTGTTCAAAAATTTAAATTATGGCCTTTATATGGTTTAAGATATTTTTTATGTATATTTTTTGGTACAATGGGTTCATATAGGGAGATATCAGTTGTAGATTTTCTGTCTTAAGGAAACACAAGATTGTTTTCCCTACTGCTTTTATGATATCTAAAATCCATACAGATAATGAAGAAGATAAAAATTTTAAGCTCCATTTTAATTGTTTTCCCTTTGACAAAATCAAAACAATTCTGTCATTGTTTGCAGTAAATGCAAATAATGAGTAAACATATTGATCATTTCCTCCCTCATCAGTGGTGATGAGTAAAAATTGGTCATTTTGATAATTTGCTATATTAATATATGAATTATAATATTGTTCATGTCAAATTATGTTGAAAATGCTTTGAGTTTTTCATAAGATGTTTCAGTGGTGGGTGGTTACTGCTTCAATTACAGTACTCTAGTGGGAATGGACCTTTTAAAAAAATAAAATTAAACATTTTCCTAATGTACTTTTCCTAAATTTCAGAACAATAGTCTTTGGTTTATTGTTGTTGCTTTTATGTCGGATTCTCCAGACAGTTTCCTTTTTTTAACCTCTTTTCATCACATTCACCAAAAAAAAAATGAAATCCTATCTGCTTTAAACCTGGATCACAATTATCTTTAAGTAAACTAACTTGGTAACTATTATGCTGGTTTTACATTTTATTATTATGAGAGAATACTGGGTTCTACTTTTGTAACTTTTTCATGGTTTGTGAAGCTCTTTGAGATCTGGAGATAAAGGCAGGAGAAATAATTCATTTTTTGGATGTATAGTTCACCTTTTTGGGACAAGAGCTGGAAAGCTGAATGTTAGGATTTGTGGATTGTCTTAGCCTGATTTAACCAAGTCATACTTAAATTAGATGTTTTGAAAATTATTACTTGCTCTATAAGAGATAGATTTTAAATACTTCACTAATTTTTTAATCATTCCCAGATATATTTGGGTTATTATAGATGTACTTTCATCTTTTAGTAACACATATGAACACATGGAAAAAATCCTACCATCAAATACACTATAGCTTATTAATTTTTACATATGATTGGCAGTTTGTTGCTTAGACCATACATTTTTTTCTGCTGATTTTTTCCCAACCACTCCTCAGGAATTTTCTCATTTCTCTTTTTAAAGCTGCTTAAATTCCTTTAGGAGAATCTTCTTTATCAGTAAATAATTGACTTTCTGACATTACAAATCTTTAATTGATAACTATCCTTTCTAGAAATGTTAAATATGTACAAACCACTCCTGAGTGTTAGAGAAAACATAAAGGTGAATAGAAAGAACACTCTCCTTGCACTCAGAGCCTTTAACTCTTCTTGATTATTCTGTCATGTCTCAGAAAGCCCTTTATCCTAAAAGATCACACCAGCCCCAAAACTTTCACAAACTCACACCTTGGAAGTATCCTGTGCCCTGTAGATGGTTCCTCTGATTGGAAGATAAAGAGCTTCTTCCAGAAACTCCATTTAAGGAGAGCAACCAAGCTAGCCAATTCTTCCATTTTTCAATAGGCTGCCACATTCATCTGTACGTCTCCATCTTGTCCAGGGTATAATGATCTTCTCCCCATTTTCAGCTTCCTTTAAGATGTTACCCGACCTATTAGAATTTTGGATTTTAAAATTAATATTCAGTTATCTCCAAAATATAATATTTATAAAGATTTATTAATATTTAACTAGAGAATGTAATAATGAGATTAAATCTACCTTGCCCATTCTCAAATCTAATCACCAAAAGTGTAAACAACTCCACTTAACTCTCAAGTGGGAGGTCTGTGACCCACATGTGCAAGAATGGGTGACGAATCAAAATTGACTGACTACCCCCTAGGCAGTCCTAAGAAAATTGTCTGTTGTGATTGGACACATAAACTGGAAGGGAGGCACAGGAAGTGATGAAAGAAATGGCCTGGATAAATTGAAAGAACTTCCAGGGCTCGTTCTCTTGGCTGCTTTTGGCTCTTGGCTGCTCGCTTCTTCTTGTGGTGGGTGACTAGGACCTGGAGGAGCTCTGACAGCTGGCTGAGACCTTAGACTAAGTAAGACTACTGTTAATCTCTCCCTTCGAAATTACATGTGGTGAGTATAAAGACTAAATCTTCCTGGGCTTCTCCAAAGAAACTGCTCTTTCAAAAGAGACTGTGACTGAAGCTTCTGCTTCATTTCATCTCTAGCCCTCTGGCCCTTCTGCCTTGGGCTCAAGGTTGAGCTCCTCCGAATGAAGGATTAATTAGGTCTGCCTGGGTTGAACAAGGAGGCCAAACCAAATTATTTTGTGTGTTAGATTACTTATCTTATCCTATCCTCTCTGATTTTCTTATTTTCTCTTCCTCTTTTCATTTGTATACAAACTTCCATAAAAGTCATTTTGACTTGAGGTTATTCTTTAATTGGGGATTGATAATTATTCAATTCCCTGGCAACCAAACCTTTTAATAGTCACCCAACTAAAACCCCTTTTTTACCCCTTACAAGAGCTAGAGAACACAGGGAACGTTCACCACTCAACTCGCATGGAAGAGAGAGGACGTGGCAGAGCCAACCCAAACTATAAACAGACCACGTAACCACGCACATATACAAAAGGCAAAAGGAATTGTGGGCAATACAGAAAGTAATTTTGAGCAATGCAGTTCCAGAGGTTCAAGATTTTCCAACTATACATTCCCCCTCTGATCCTTTGGGAGACCAGTCTCCCTAATGGATCATGAAAACATAATCAAAACTTACAATAATTTGGGGATAAAAGAGAAAAAGAGCAAAACCAATGTTAGGTGCGTTGACAGATAAGCAAATTAGGGGGCAGTCCCCTTTTTGGCATGAGTGTTCATTCAAAATAAATGCATTCAACCCTCCCCCCCCCCAAAGTTCAAATTTACCATATCTCAAAGTTCACTCTGGATCTTTTGGTGCAGTGTGTGGTCTCTGCAGGCATATTCATGGCGCCTTCTCCAAGCAGGTTCATCTTCTGGAGTCTGGGAGGGAGCAAGTTTCTTATCCTAAAATTTGCTCAAATTCAAATCAAAGTTCACAGCAATAACATGGTCCCTGCTGTGGTGGATAATAACAAACAGGGATCACTCAGGGATACATGGCTGAGTTATAAGATATATTAATCAATTGCAAAAGAAATTTAAACATCCACATGAAAGAGAAAAAAATAACTTGATGAAATATAAAATATAAAATATTACGCCTGAAAAATCTAAGTAAAGGAAAAATAAACCTATAACAGGACCTTGAATCAGGACCTAATTAAAGTTATTTAATTATGCAGTTTCCCAGGACTACAGAAAGTTTGCCACACTATGAAAGATAGGAAAGGGACTAGATTATAGGAGCAAATGGGAGCCAGGATGGCAGCTAAAGAGGTGCTTATTAGAATGTGGTTCAGAGGAATCCCTGTATCTTAATATATGTTAAGCACTGAAACTTGGAACCCCAAAAAAGTTCAAGTCCTCTTGTCTTGGCTCAAAATTACTGGGATTGGTTGGTTTCTTTGACCTTGTGCTCAATTGGCACTATGCAGGTTAACTTTGTGCTTCTTTAGCACTGTGCAGTGGCTCTTTTTAATTTCCCTCTTCTTGGATCAGACAGAATCATTAAGCAGAGTCCCATAATTTTTAAACAGTGGCATTATTTCTAGTATAAAGATTTTGGGGTATGCATTAATATTAGAATAAATGTATTTTAAACTTATATTACTGCAAAATAAAAAAAGAGCAATATTGTTTATATGTACTTCAAAGTACTCAAATACTATATTGCAAATATAAGGGAAAAACCAGCAATAATAAAAAAATGTTTAAAAAATAAAATAAAAACATATAGCTTATAATCTGTGACACACAGTGTGTCAGCCAAGGAGAGATAGAATACAAAAGTTCCTGACCAAAAAATGAGATCCATTGCCTTTTTAAACTTGGCCATGATCCACTGTGTGAGTGCAAATGATTTTTATAAAATAGCAGATTTATAAAAACAAAACAGTAGTAGATTAAATAATGCACATTAAAATAAAGTACAAAATTCACAATAGCCCAGTTATTGACAATAGCAAACAAAACCAGTATAATATAGGATTCAAATGAGTTTCTATATAGTCACTTGCTGTGTGATATTTAAAAACCTATGAACTGATGTATACTTGTCACAAATTCTACAGATGTAGCAAATCTTTCAACCTTCACAAGTGGGGATGAAAATCTTTTTTGGGGGCCTAAAAAATCACCAAGAATTTAAATCCTTCTGGTGGAAGAGTAGAAGAAGCTGAAGAGTTAAAACTATTAAATCATCCAGAAGCCACTTGCTACCTGGGGTATGCTCCCTCTTGGGAACCTTCTAGGGATACCACACCCTAGGAATACCTTCGCAGCTCCTCTGGTATGAGACTGTTATATATCTCATCTATTTCATTTTTATAAATGTGGAGGTAGGGATATATAATGTCATTGCATTCAGCTACAAAGTGCTCTCTTTAAAAGCAATTGAGATATTTAGCTCATTAAATTCTCCAAAGGTTATATAAGCAACATGTGACCTCGATAGTTGAGAAGACTTAAGGGCTTTTTTACAATGATATGTTGTTCAGTAAATTCATAAGTAATGGGTACAAAATAATCATATAACAGAAAGATATTAATTAGATTAATACAGGTAAACTTAAAAATATTTAAACCTTAAGGAAATTAACAAAAGCAATGTAGTAAAAAATCCTTTTTATCAATCCCAATAGACTTGTTTACTATTTTAAGGGGAGAAGCTGAGAATGATTTGTCAGAGCTCTGAATTTTGTCATAGTGAGAGAGAATTCTGCAGTAAGCATAGTGTGCACGACCCTCATAATGGGCCAAAAGGGAGTGAGGAAATGAATTTCTCACCTGAATCTTAAGATTAGTCAAGCTCTCAACTTCAAGGTATTCAATCAGCACAAAAAACCCCAGGATCAGAAGCAAGCAGATCCAAACTACACTTTGTAGCTCTACCAACTCAAACTGTTGTTTCAGAGTTTCAAGCATGCTTTGAAATAGCATTTTTCCTGAAGAGGCTGAATAGGGTTTGTTTATAGAGTAAACACAAAGAAGCAAAATTTCTAGAGGGAGAACAATAGGGTATTTGAATATGAGAGAACTGGCTTCTCTTGGTCAAGAGAAGGCCAAAAGACAAAGACAAAGTCTCCAAAACTTCTACTTCACATCTACTGATTTAGTCTATCTTCCTTCAAAAGAAAAACTGCAGAGAAGTCCCCTTCCTGTGAAAAAAAATTCCCGAGTTGCAAGTCTCTCTCAGCTAGGAGTCCAGGGTCAACTTAAGACTTCGGCTTAAACAATGGCTAGTGCAGGCTGGAAACCCTATGTGGGTTGAGAGAAGGGATTGGAGTTCTCAGGGAAAGAAGCAGCTAGGATTGGCTGGCTCACAGCTGAGGGGTCTGGTCTCGGGGGCTGCAGGCTGGGTGGGAGGAGCTGTAACAGCAGTGGCAGAAAGCAGGCAGCTGGGTGGGGTTGGTGGGGGAAAAAAAAACGGGCAGGGTGTGAGGAGAGAAGAGGCAACCCCAGCTCTCAGCTCTCATGCTGGGTGGGTGGAGTCTGGACAAACTTACTAACTTTACTTAAAAGCTATCTGAATAAAAAAATTTTTGAGAATTCGTGACCCTTCATGGTCTCCAAATGTGGATTTTAAAATTAATATTCAATATCTCCAAAGTATAATATTTAAAAGATTTATTAATATTTAACTAGAGAGCTAGAGTACACAGGGAACATTCCCCACTCACTTCATGTGGAAGAGAGGGCATGGCAGAGCAAACCCAAACTATACACAGACCGCATAACCACACACATATAGGAAAGGCAAAAGGAATTGTAATTCAGAAAGGAATTTTGGGCAATGCAATTTCAGGGGTTCAAGATTTCCCAACTATACAGAATGTAAAGTCTTTGAAGGCAGAGACTGTCCTTTTTGGTTATCTCAGCAACCCTGCTACTATTCTCTAGCACTAGACAGAATGGTTTTCCCTCTCTTCCCAAATGTCAGAAAAAAACAAGTCTCCTGACTGGGAGACGATGGTCTGTATGGGAAGGGGCAGTTGGGTGATATACAGTGAATAGACTGCCAAGCCTGGGGTCAGGATTTCAGATTTGACCTCAAATACTTTTTAGCTGTGTGACCCTGGGCAAGTCACTCATCTGTAAAATGAACAGAGGGAAATGGCAAACTACTCCAGTATTTTTGCCCAGAAGATCCCAAATTGGGTCTTGAAGAGTCAGACATGACCAAATTACTGAATGACAAAAATATGGGAAGGAATTGTCCAGACTATTTTAGGGGAAAGAAGGCCCACCAATTCACCTGAGTGATCTCCCCGTGGTGTATTGGACTTGGAGGCAGCAGACTTCAAGGCTTCATCAACTGTATCACGGAAGCAATTTTTAACAAGATTTCCAATCAGGACTGTGTTCAATTGCAGTATGTCCTTATTGGGTAAATCTTTTTGGAGTCACCTTGTGTCTCTGGTACAATTGCACTTAAGTCTCAAGGAATACTTTGATATTTTTATTTTTAAAATGATTCATTATATAATCAGTTGGGCCCAGAAATTTTTGCAAGATACATATACAGAAGGAACTAGTCCTGCTTAAAATTTGAATGGCAATCCCCTCAAGCAAACAAATAGGTGTCAAACACAAAAGAATTTAATCCTAATAACTAGATATTAGAGTTCCTAAGGTGGCATCAGGGCATAGTTTCTGGGAGGTGGGACACCTAACCTTAGAATGCTAATTAGAATGCAGAGGTATGCTAATGAAGCTGTTGATTATCAAGGCAAATCTCTTGCCCTGACCTACAATATTGTCAAATATGCCAGTTGGGAACATGTTGGGGAATAATTGAATTAGGAGGACACTTCATTTGGCATAGGGATCCCTGTTGGGTATAAAGTGACTGCCCCATCCTCTGTTAGGTGATCATATGGCCTCATGCACAGCCCACTATGGTTTCAGAGACCCTACATCCATATTTGTTAATGGACTCTCCAACCTCTGTCTTTTTATAAAGGCCTTAAACTTAAGCCAGGAATCAACAAATTATGACTCAATAGCCAAATCCAGTCAACTGTGTGATTTAAGTAAACACACAATAAAATAGTATTTAAAGATACAAAAACAGTTCTTAGTTCAAAGCCTGTACAAACACAGGAAGCAGCTTTTAGTCTATAGATTGTCAACTCTTACACTAAACCAATCAGGTTTTGGAAAGAGTTTCTTGCCTTTTAGGTAAAATAGAAAACCAGCTTTACCTATATGACAAGAGAAGGAATGCTGATGTATGCTAAGGCTATCACAAGGAAGAGTGTATGATTAGTTTGTGCTTAAATCTTGAGTTCAAACTGTAAAGTTTACTTCATAGATACTATAACCTTTCTAGGATATCTTCACAGATTTTGATTTCGTAAAAGCTTTTTTAAAAAAATTATAACACTGTTCAATATGCAACTATAATAGATATCAAATAGGCAACATATTTTTAAATTAGGTAGTTTATTGCCATCAGAATACAGTTTGTTATAAGTATGTAACACCATAGGCACTTTAAAATTAAGATTAAAATTGTAGTTTCATTTTTTAAAATGCAGATCTTTCAAATCTTCATGAAGAACAAAAGCATTTTGCTTTTGGATTGTCCTTTTTTGTGAGCATGTATATATATGCCAGCAATGATAGTAAAGAGAGAAAATTTCCTTTGGAAATAATGAAAAAGTTACTTCTATGTGGAGGGACTCTTCTATATGATCCTTTTTCATTTTATGCTTTTGGTACAATTGTACTTTCTTAGAAAGTCTCAAGGAATGCTATGATATTTTTATTCTTAAAATGATTCATTGTTGAGAGCCGTTGGATGTAGAAATGCCATTGGAGAAATAGGATCAAATTTAGGGCCTGTTATCTGGATTCCCTACGTGACCAATTCAGGCTGAAGCAGTCTTTGTGTTTGGTTCTGGTCACCTGAGCCCTGAAAAGCTCTGGTACCAGCAGGTAGGTTAATCCAAAAACAACTTGATCCCTCCAAGAGGCTATTAGGAGTCATTTAGAGAGTCAGAGTCTGTAACAGATATTTTATCTGGATCCCATTACAAAATCATCTGCAAGTAAAACCGTGTGTATGATTTTTCTGCACTGCATGTCAGGATGCAGACAGAATGGGCCATCTAAGATAAAAATCTGAGGCTCCTCTTTTGACTCAGTCTTTGATCCCCACCTTTCTTAGAATTCTTATTGGAGAGCTTTGAAGTGGCAGACCAGCATCTACTGAGTTAATGATTACTTTCCTTGATAATTGAGAAGCCTGAATCCTAACAAATGTTACTTAGATAAGATTGCATATTCAGATTAGAACTGGCTCCATTTGGGCAAATGTAGGATTTGACTGGTGAGCATCTCCATGGGGTATTTCCTCTCCCAGAATTATCCCCTACTAAGTTGGTGGTTGAAATTTGACCATTTGTCTTTGCACCTTTATTCTTTAGACTTCAATGGATTATGTGTGATTTATTACCCCCTTACAATGGTGACTCTTTTTGTGTTCTTTGCTTGAAATCAGTATATAATAAACTCCCAAGCCCACAGAATTCAGAACAGCATGGGCTAACCACTAGTCTAGTTGTTCTCATTTTCTTTCTCCTGCTTTAACCATCCTATGCCACCACACCGCTCAGGACCCCAAAAAATCATATAGAGGCATGGCCCCCTATAATTCATTATATAATCAGATGAGCCCAGCAGAAGAAAATCCCTTCTGCTTGAAACTTAAATGGCAACCCCCTCAAGCCAGCAAACAGTAGTCAAGCACAAAAGAATTTATTCCTCATGGTACAAAAAAAAAATGCCAACTCGACATTGTAATCCCGGGTTATATGTGATTATAAATAACTTCTAGCCCTTTTGCTCTAGAAAGTGTGGTAAGAAATATGAGATAGATTTAAAACTTATGCAGCTAATGTGTTCACAGAGTATTTGTTACTGTCATTACTTAGCTACTAAATCTGTGACTTCCCATTGTTCACATCTTAACATTTTGATTTAAATATTCTTTAACCAAATAAAATGCTGTTTTGGCAATTGGTATGAAAATAATGTAAATTTGGACAAGGAAAGATTGTTTTGTTAAGAGCTCGTGAATTTTCTGGCTGAATTTATCTTTTGAGGGTTAAAACTTGATTATAGCTCAGAAAAGTTAGTGAAGGTAAATTAATATAGGCTAAGCGATGGTCTATATGTCTATGAGACAACAACAAAAGGCAACTAAATTCAGAATGCCTTTTGACCACAGAATTGACCACGATGTGATGAATATTGAAGACAGCAGGTTGTGAAAAATTTTACTAAGTTATGGAGGGAATTTAAATCTGAATAAGTTGAAATAATCACACAACTAACGCACAGATCTTTGAGGCATTTCTTTTACTAGAGTGATTCCTTAGCTCTTTCAGAATATCATTGTGTAATTTGGGGAGAATAAAATTATGCAAATTGGACAAGGAGGCCTTTATATAACTGCATGTATAACCTCGAATCAGGCAAAGTATAAAGTTTAATGAAGTTATAGATTTTGATTATTGAGAAATCTAAATTTTGTCTTCATCTGGGATTATCTGTGAAAATATGCGAAGATACCATAGTCATACCATTGCTGGGTTTGTACCCCAAAAGAGATCATAGGGAAAAAGACATGTTCAAAAATATAGCCGTGTTCTTTGTGGTGACAAAAAAACTGGAAAACAAGGGTATGCCCTTCAATTGGGGAATGGCTGAACAAATTGTGGTATATGTTGGTGATGGAATACTATTGTGCTAAAAGGAATAATAAACTGGAGGAGTTCCAGGCAAACTGGAGAGACCTCCAGGAATTGATGCAGAGCGAAAGGAGCAGAGCCAGAAGAACATTGTACACAGAGACCAACACACTGTGGTAAAATAGAATGTAATGGATTTCTGTACTAGCAGCAATGCAATGACCCAGGACAATTCTGAGGGCTTTATGGAAAAGAACGCTACCCACATTCAGAGGAAGAACTGCAAGAGTGGAAACAGAAGAAAAACAATTGCTTGAACACATGGGTTGATGCGGAAACGATTAGGATGTAGACTCTTAATGCCCACCCTAGAACAATTATCAGTAATATGGAAATAGGTCTTGATTGATGACACAGGAAGAAATCAGTGGAAATGTGCGGCGGCTACTGGGGTTTCGGGGGGGGGGGGGGGAGAGCAAGAACATGAATCATGGAATCATGGGGAAAATTTTTCAAAAAATAAAAATAAAAAAAATGAAAACAAACAAAAAACAAAGATTGCATTCTGACTTCTGAAAAAGGCCTTATAAGGAGCTAAGAGAGACCTCTCCCTGCAAATGCCTTTTCAGAAGATTAGCATATGGATTTAATATATGGTATCCAGAGAAAAGAGGGATAAAATACTTTTTCTCAGAGATATTTTCTCACATTAATTGCATTTATTGTGTAACATTAGCCCACTCAAAATAACATTAAGAAAAAACACATCACTTTCTTGTAGTCCATGACCAAAAAGATGGAAGACTGACTATTTTCACTGATCTTCACCACCTCTCACACCTCTCCAAAACACAAATTATGCCTAAAAGATAAATCAGCATTATCTGTCTCAATGGTCTTGGAAACCAGGAATTCAGAACGAATTTCTAACTCATATTTATTAAGCAAATCCTCTCCTACAATAGTGGTGGGAGACCTACAAGCTTGCAACAAAATGCAACCCCACACTCTGACCTAACCTTCCTTTTCAGTGCTTCTAACTACAGAAATTTGCTCAGGCCTTGATAGCCAGGGTCATGGTAGCATTCTATGCTCCAAAAGATCTCTTAGTTCAACAGAAATAGAGGAAAATGGTCAAGATGTGTATATGAGTTTGTATTAAAGTTCAGCCATATACCCTGCCCTTGACTCCTCCCAGAGCCTTGGAGTTCCAAATTCCTGATGACTTATCTCTCAGCCCAAGCTGCAGTAGCATCAGTATGACAATATTCTGTATTTCCAGGGCAAAGAACTGAGAAATAGAGGACAAGACACTCTTGGATCAAGGGAAAGAGGGAAGGGAGGAAAGCTTTGTGGTATTCCAGTAAGCTTGCTAGAGCCAGTTTTTTCCCCCTCCAAAAATTATTTGGGAAAGAGACTTAGGCTGGTAATCCATGAATTACCCAAGGTGGGAGAAGGGTGAGAAGCTTTGAGATCCAGCCTTCTGGGAGAATATCAGAGGGGAGGAAAGCACAGAGCAAACAACAGGAAAACAAGGAGAGGCAGAAACTGAAATTTCCAAAGAAGGTAAGAAAACTCAAACACTTTGAACATAAGCAGGTAAACCAACAAGGCAGGCCTTAAATAGGAAATTTGGCCTCCAGATCTGGTAAATAAATCAAGGTGTCTGACAAGAAGACTTGTGGATTTTGAGGAGAAAAAAGAACATGTTGGTGAATGGTTTAAAGGAGAATTGTGGGGCAATTAGGTGACTCAGTAGATAGAGAGCCAAGCAAGCTACATAGTGTCAGGATTACTTGGGTTCAAATATGACCTCAGACCACTGTCTAGCTGTGTGACCCTGAGCAAGTCACTTAACCCCAGTTGTCTAGCCCTTAACACTTTTCTGCTTTAGAATCCAAACTATTGATTCTAAGATAGAAGGTAAGGATTTGAAAAAAGAATTGAGAATTGTGAGAGATTTATGCCCTGCATAGAAGGAAAAAATTGCAGTATAGAAAGACTAATCTGTGATGACAAGTCTCACCAAAGAAACAAAAAGAGAATATATTATTTGAAATGCAAATATAGTTATCCCTTCCCCATTGCATGACTTTTCCCTTCAGGGTGTTATGGGCTTTTGGATTGGGCCCGATGGAGAGATGGCCCAAGGTCCTCAGATGGTATAAGGACCTAAGCTGAGTAAGGATAGGAAGCCTAAGTGAACACCTGGGCTGAGATAGTGAACACCAGGTTCCACAAATATTTGTAACTCAACTGAGCACCAGTTCCCACCTTCAGTGCCCCAAACTAAGTGACTATGTGAGAAGCTGTGAACTGAATCACACACAGCTTCTCTGGCTACTTGTCTTAGGGTTGAGTTGATAGATAAATGTTAGGGTTGATTGGATAAATGTTAATGATGAAGCTAGATGATGATGAATGGATAACGTGGTTCACTGCGACTTAACTAAAGTATTCCCTTTCCCCTTTGGATACAAAACTATTAGACTGATCTCTAGAATAATAATAGCCTTAACCCAAATAGATTTTAAGGATTTAATTATAATATGCTCAGGGGAAGGATCACGGTTGAGGAATGAGGTGTTGGGAATCTGTACTAGACTATAGATAATAGAGATGGACGATCAATTGATAATCAACTTGTGTCAGTTGGCTGGAGAGGTTCCTCTCCCTCTTGGTCCTGGTCAGGCTGGCACCTTGGCCCTGACCAGATGGTGTGAGTTTGATGTTCTTCTTGATAATCAGATAATTGGTACATATCCTACAGCTCTATTCAACAGTTGATGATGTGGTAATCAATGAAATAGGATTAGCAACAGGATTCAGGTAACTCGAGCAGGTTGCTTGGCCTACCCACTAAGCCACCTGAGGTCCCCTTCTCACAACTGAGAGAAAGTTTGATTTAACTTTTTCCTTTTTGTAGTGCTGGCAGCAACTGCCTCTTGCCCCTTGGCTCATGGCATCTGGGTAAGTTCCAAGTTCTAAACTTTTGGCTGTCACTCATCCTGGTCTCCATTTTCTTATTAGAAATTAATGTTACAAGGGTTTTGATATATAACAGGTTGGCATAAGAAGGAATGTGGGGGGAGTTTTGTGGAAGTTGCCGATGACTATAAGAATGAAAAATGATAAAGGCTTGTATAATAATATATATTAGTATTTTAATTAAAGCCATGTTGATAGATAAAATCATTAGACCACGCGCTTGTAAGCATTCAAAACTGCCGCCTCCATACTGCCTCCTAGCCAAGCCCTACTCGCCAAAGAAGAGGCCACTCCCTCCTAACCCAGGAGATTTAAGCGCTCCCCTGCGTCAAGACGTCGGAAACGGAAACCAGTTGGACCATGTTGGATCACGGGAAATGTAGTTTTATACATTTCCCAAATCCACTTGTTACATGACACACAAAAAAATTTAGAAACTCAGAAATGCATCCTTAACCCAAATTACAATAAGGGACTGTAAACATTGTTTTTTTAAAAAATCAGACTATTTCTCTGGTACAAAGGAAAAACTGAAAAATTTTACACAGATTTTCCAGATTGTGGGATGCTGTGCCCCTAACTTCCACAATTTGGAAGGGATAACTACACACAGAAACAATGAACAAACAGGGAACTAAGAGAATCAAAAAGCAACATAAAAGAAAATGTTCTGTCTTCTAATAAAACTGCATTGATTTTGAAGTCAGAATTTAAAGTCAACCAAAAGATTATAGGTCTCCCCAAAAAAGATGTTAAAAGTGATTTTAAAAAACCCTAAACACTATGATGCAATATATATATAAGAAACTATCCAGAATTTATCAACACAGAAAGCAAAAGTTCCAATCAAAAGAAATCCTCAATTGTCTCTAGAAAAGAAATCTATTATGGTAAAATTAAAAACTCCACTGAGGAAAAAAAAAATTCTGTAAGCAACTAGAACAGTGGTTCCCAAACTTTTTTGGCCTACTGCCCCCTTTTGGTAGTATATGCTGGTGATGGAATACTATTGTGCTCAAAGGAATAATGAACTGGAGGAATTCCATGTGAACTGGAAAGCCCTCCAGAAATTGATGCAGAGTGAAAGGAGCAGAACCAAAAGAACATTGTACACAGAAACTGATACACTGTGGTAAAATCGAATGTAATGGACTTCTGTACTAGCAGCAATGCAATGACCCAGGACAATCTGGAGGGACTTATGGAAAAGAATGCTACCCATATTCAGAAGAAGAACTACAGAAGTGGAAACACAGAAGAAAAACAACCGCTTGAACACATGGGTTGATGGGGACATGATTGGGGATGTAGACTCGAAACAGCCACACCAATGTAACTACCAATAAATATGGAAATAAGTCTTGATTGATGACACATGTTAAAACCAGTGGAAATATGCATTGGATATGGGGTGGGGGGTAAAGGTGGGGTGAAGGGGAAAGTAAAAACTTGAATCATGTAACCATGGACAATTTTTCTTAAAAAAAAAATAAGATATTTAAATAAAAATTTACTCTTTAGAGTAAATGCATAACCAATGAAGATGAAATTAATTCAGTTACTAGATTTTCTACTAATCTTTCCTTTGATTTTCAGGATTTCTAGTATGGTGTTTGAATGTCAAATTTTCTATTCGACTTTTTTTTTTCCATCAGGAATTCTTGAAAGTTCTATATTTCTTTAAATATCCATTTCTCCCCTTAAGGATTATATTCATTTTTTCTGAGTAAATTATTCTTGGTTGTAATACTAACCCTTTTGCCTTCTGGAATATCCATATTCCAATACCCCTTATCCCCATTCCTTTAAAATGGTAGTTACTTAATCTTGTATGAGTCTAATTGTGGCTCCACAGAATTTGAATTGTTTCTTTCTGGTTGACTGCAGTATTTTCTCCTTAGCCTGGGGGCTCTGGAATTTAGTTGTAGTGTTCCTGAGAGTTTTCACTTGCAAATCTCTTTCAGAAAGCAATTGGTGTATTCTTTCCATTTCTTAGAACCCTCTACTTCTAAGTTACTGGGCAGATTTTCTTTTTGATTTATTGAAATATCATGTCTTGGCTCTTTGTTTTTATCATGGCTTTTAAGCAGTCCAATAATTCTTAAATTATTTCCCTTTAATCTGTTTTCCAGGTTAGTTTTTTCTAATGACATATTTCATATTTTCTATTTTTTCATTGTTTTGACTTTTGTTTTTGTTTCCTGAGATCTCCTGGAGTCTGATCTAATGTCATCATCTTTCATTTGACCAATTCTAATTTTGAAGGAATTATTTTCTTAAGTAATGCTTTGTATCTCTTTTTTTCCATTTAGCCAATTCTATTTTTCATCAATGAAGTTTTGTACCTCTTTTACCATTTGACCAATTTAAGATGTCATTTTCTTTAATATTTTTGTGCCTCTTTTATCAAGCTGTTAATTCTCTTTTTGTGATCTTGTATCACTCTCATATTTTTTTCCATTTTTTCTTCTGCCACTCTCATCTTGTAAGGATAAGTGATAAAGGATAGAGAGAAATTCATAGATTGTCTTTAAGAGGAAAGGAGGAGAATTTAGATGCAAACCCTGAGAGAAGATTCTGGAAGGAGGGGAAGATCTTGGGAGTTGAGTTGGATCTTTCCACTGAGCTGGATCTTTGCTCTGGCATCCCCTTGGAAGAACTAATCTTATGGAAAGATTAGGGATTCCTGGACTAGAAAATTGCCTTGGAGCCTTTTCCCTGGAATACAGAGAGAACAACCTGTCTAAGATCAACTGGGCTAAGGTAGTTCCAAGGGTTTTGTCACCTGGGACGCTGGGTTACCTAGGAAGCCAACCCCAGGCTTAAGAGGGGATTCAGGCTAACAGTGAATCCTATCTCCTGTGCCTTCTTAAAGACAATCTGGGTAGTTAGCTTAGCAGATAGTCAGATAGCATTTGGGGTTCGTGATAAGAGCAGAGAATACATAAGCAGGGCCTAAAGAAGAAACGAAGGATGATCTCTTGCAAGGTGTGTAGAAGTTGGGTTGAGTTTAGATTGGTAGTGTTAGGTCCCTAGCTACCCTTTTCCCTTACTCCAATTATCAAAATAAACTTGGTTTCTAAAGCCCAAGGGTTTTGTGCTGAACTGGCCCTGGGAAGGTCCCTAGGTGGGTGTTTCTTATCTCTCATCTATCTAGGCCTTTCTCAAACAATCTACCTCCATTTGGAGGTAGCCATCTCTTTGAATCTATTTTTAAGTCTTCTGGAAATTCTTATTAGGCTTGGGTCCCATTTGCATTTTTTCTGAGTCTTTGCTTGCAGCTATTTTCATGTTGTCTTCTTCTTTTATACCTTGATCTCTGTCAGCATAGTAGTTTTTAAATTTTTTTTATTTTTTCTAGCTTTTTCCAGCCTATTTCTTGACTTTGAAGCTCATGTTAAAGTTGGGCTTGGCACAATACTACTGCTGGGTTTGTACCCCAAAGAAACAATAGGGAAAAATATGTGTACAAAAATACTTATAGCCATCCTCTTTGTAGTGGCAAAAAATTAGAAAATGAGGAGGTGTCCATCAGTTGGGGAATGCCTGAACAAATTGTGGCTATCTGATGGTGATGGAATACTATTATGCTGAAAGGGATAACGAACTGAAGGAATTCTGTGAACTGGAAAGACCTCCAGGAATTGATGCAGAGCAAAAGGAGCAAAACTGGAAGAACATTGTACACAGAGACTGATACACTGTGTGGCACAATCATATGTAATGGACTTCTTTACTAGTAGTAATCCAATGATTCAGGACAATCCAGAGGAATTTATGAGAAAGAACGCTATCCACATCCAGAGAAAGAACTGTGGGAGTAGAAATACAGAAGAAAAACATATAATTGATCATGTGGTTTGATGGGTATATGATTAGAGATTTTTATTTTAAATGATCATTCTTTTGCAAATATTAATAATCTAGAAATAGGTTTTGAACAATGATACATGTATAACCCAGTGGAATTGTTTATCACCTCATGGAGAGGGGAGGAAAGAGCGGAGGGAAAGAACATGATCATGTAATCATGGAAAAATATTCTAAATAAATAAATAAAATTTTTTAAATTAAAAAATAATAAAGTTGGGCTTGGCTTATCTGAGAGTGAGGAAACAGTGTTAAACTTCAGGGTTTTTTTGCCCTGATTTTTCTGTTAGCTGTAAATCTAGCTGTATTTCTAAGATGGTATGATCCAGGGAGAAGTGTGGTCACTTTTCTCCTGGTCTGGGCTCCTTTCCTAACCCAGAGGGCCCTACTCCCTTATAGCCATAAATATTATCACTCCTCTCTGCCATGGAGTTGAGACCAGGGGCCCTATTGTGTGGCCACAAGAGCTCCTCTCCTCCTTAGTACTATAATCTAGAATAGTTATGGGCAATGGAATTACCAAATTGCCAAACTGCCATCCCATTGGCAGTACTGGGGTCCACTATAATCTCTTTCTGACCAGTTGTCCAATCCTATTACTATCTTTTAGCTGAGGATTCCTAAAGCTGTTATTGCCATGTACTCTGGACTAGCTCTCACTCCAATATTACAGATTTCTCCTTCCAACCAAGATGTCTTGAGTATGAAAAATGTCCCACTCTGACCTTTTGTTGGCTATGCCATTCCAGAATTTGATGTGATATATTATCTTAAAGTTCTTTGGAGGATAATGTTAGAAGAGTTTAACTAGAATGCTGTCTCTACTCGGCTCTCTTGACTCCTCCTCTCCTGATAGCTATATGTAGATATATTATATCTCTTCTCCCTTTTCTGGCTAAAATTCCAAAGAAGGGCAACTATTGCAGGTGCCTCTACGTCCTTTCCACTCACTCTTCTCTTCCAAGGCTAGCTTTTTTATCCCCCAAAGTTACTAGTGATCTATTATTTATCAAAATAATGGCCTTTTCTCAATCTTCATCCTTGAAATCCTTGTAGCCTTTGATACAATCAACAGCCTACTTCTCCTTGATACTTTCTTCTCTTAAGTTTTTTTGTGCTCCAACTCTTTTTCTCTCACCCAACTGATTGCTGATTGTGTGAAGGAAATTATATCTCCATCTCACAGCTCCTCAGTGGTGGGTGTTACAGAGTAACATCATATTCGTAACCTAGTGTCCCCTGCTGTCAGTGTGTCACCCTGAGCATCAACATGCAATTTCACCATGGAAGGAGGAGCTAATGGGGTTTATAAAGCAATTGCAGGAAGGAGAGAAGTCTTTTTACTTCTGCTCCTGAAAAGACTGGACTTCCTGCGCTGACTGCTGGGCAAGCAGCAGTGGAGCATAGAAGTGACCACACTGGAATCTGGGATGTCTTATAAAGAAATAAAAGGGGGGGTTCCGGGTTAAGATGGCGGCAGAGTAAGAAGCAGCACTTAACCTCTCCTGACCGAAACACACAAAATTCCTCAAGGGGACATAAAAACAAGTCCAGACGAACAGAGGAAGCCCACAACAGGGCACAGCATGGAAGGTAGGTGGAATCGGGGCATTTCCATGCTATAAAGGGATGAAACAGCTCTCACTAAATTGCGAGCTGAGCAACCACACCACCCGAAACCCCTCCACACATACCACCTATAGTGCCGAAGCCAGCTAAAAAGAAATAGAGCAAGTTTGGGGCACCCATCAAGTCATTGGCAGCTCCGGGGCCTGTTCCAGAGAGCAGCAAGATTTAGGACCCCAAAAGGCTAACTGAGCGTGGGAGCAGGGCACAGAGAGCGGACGCAGGGCGCAGAGCGTGGGCTCAGAGCTCAGGCGCGGGTGGAGGCGTGGGTGGAGGCAGACACAGCCATGAGCTAAAGCTCCGAAACCCTGAGTGGGGAACCAGTGCAGACGGGTATATGACCATGGAAGCAGCGCCCTGAGACTTGTAAAGAAACCTCTGGCAGAGGATCAAGCAAGGGGGTCCACCAGGGGGCTTGACCTTGGAAAAAACCAGAACTCAGACCTCAGGAGCCAAAAGAACGCGGACAGACCCTCAGCGTGAGAATAAACCTGAGAAGCTGCTGGGCTAATGATGGCTACCCAGTCTCAGGAAGTTCAGAAGAGAAAGATTAACAACAAGAAAAAGAAGTCTTTAACACTCGACAACTTTTACACAGAGAAAATCCAGACAACCAAGCAAACAGAGGAGGAGAACAAACAAGCATCCGGACCCTCCTCAAATAAGGAAAACTCCTCACAAGCTATGGAAGAGTTCAAAACTGAGATTTTGAGGAAAATGGAAGAGATCTGGCAAGAAAATAACAGTTTAAAAGGTAGAATCTTGCAATTGGAAAGTGAGGCTCAGAAACCAAATGAACTAATAAGCAAATTGAACACCAGAAATGACCAGATTGAAAAGGAATACCAAAAGATTATAGCCAAAAACCAGAAGATTATAGCTGAAAACCAGAAGATTATAGCCGAAAACCAAAAGATCATAGCCGAAAACCGAAAGATTATAGTGAAAACCAATACCTAAAGGCGAGAATTGAGCAATTGGAAGCTAATGATCTCTCAAGACAACAAGAACAAATAAAACAGAGTCAAAACACAGATAAAATAGAAGGAAACATGAAATATCTCAATGAGAGAGTGACAGACCACGAAAACGGGTCTAGAAGAGACAATTTGAGAATAATAGGTCTTCCAGAAAAACCAGAAATTAATAGAAACCTGGACTCCATACTAACAGAAATTATTCAGCAAAATTGCCCTGAAGTCCTACAACAAGAGGGCAATATAGACATTGAAAGGATCCATAGAACACCCGTGACATTTGATCCAGATAAGAAAATGCCCAGAAATATAATTGCCAAATTCAAGAGTTTCCAAGCAAAAGAAAAAATCTTACAAGAAGCCAGAAAGAGACAATTCAAATATCAAGGAGCACCAATCAGGATCACACAGGATCTGGCAGCCTCCACGCTAAAAGATCGCAAGGCTTGGAATATGATATTCAGAAAGGCAAGAGAGCTGGGCCTGCAACCACAGATCAACTACCCATCAAAATTGACTATATATTTCCAGGGGAAAGTATGGGCATTCAACAAAATTGAAGAATTCCAGGTATTTGCACAGAAAAGACCAGGGCTAAATGGCAAGTTTCATATCCAACCACAAAAATCGAGAGAAACATGAAAAGGTAAATAAGATACAGAGGGGAAAGAAAGAAAACTTATAATTTTTAAATTTGCCTTTTTAAGGGCCTCAGTGAGATCTAATTATCTGTATTCCTATGTAGAGAAATGTTATGTATAATTCTCTGTGGTGAACTCTATTCACTATTATATTATTCACTATTATAGTAATCAGAAGAATAATTCACAGGGTGAGGGTGGAACACTAAATAATCTAAGATGATATGGGGGATGGGAAAGA
>NC_058130.1:289984674-290032998 GCF_016433145.1 Gracilinanus agilis | reverse complement strand
AAGTAGACCATCATATCATCTGCAAAGAGTGATAGCTTAGTCTCCTCATTGCCTATTTTGATACCTTCAATTTCTTTTTCTTCTCTAATTGCTACTGCTAGTGTTTCTAGTACTATGTTGAATAATAGAGGTGATAATGGGCATCCTTGTTTTACTCCTGATCTTATTGAGAAGGCTTCTAATTTAACCCCATTGCATATGATGTTTGTTGATGGTTTTAGGTATATACTGTTTATTAGTTTTAGTAAAGGTCCTTCTATTCCTATACTTTTCAGTGTTTTCAATAGGAATGGATGCTGCATTTTGTCAAAGGCTTTTTCAGCATCTATTGAGATAATCATGTGATTTTTGTTTGTTAGACTGTTGATATGGTCAATTATGTGGATGGTTTTCCTAATGTTGAACCATCCTTGCATTCCTGGTATAAATCCCACCTGATCATGGTGGATGATCTTCTTCATTACTTGCTGGAGTCTCTTTGCTAGTATTCTATTTAAGATTTTTGCATCTATGTTCATTAGGGAGATTGGTCTGTAGTTTTCTTTCTCTGTTTTTGATCTACCTGGCTTTGGAATCAGTACCATATTTGTGTCGTAAAAGGAATTTGGTAGGACTCCTTCTTTGCTTACCATATCAAATAATTTGTATAGTATTGGGATTATTTGCTCTTTGAATGTCTGATAGAATTCACTTGTGAATCCATCAGGCCCTGGCGATTTTTTCTTAGGGAGTTCTTTGATGTTCAATTTCTTTTTCTGATATTGGATTATTTAGGTATTCTATTTCTTCTGCTGTTAATCTAGGCAATTTATATTTTTGTAAATATTCATCCATATCTCCGAGATTGTTATATTTATTGCCATATAATTGGGCGAAATATTTTTTAATGATTGCCTTAATTTCCCCTTCATTAGAGGTGAGGTCTCCCTTTTCATCTTTGATACTGTCAATTTGGTTTTCTTCTTTCCTTTTTTTTTTATTAGATTGACCAGTACTTTGTCTATTTTATCTGTTTTTTCAAAATACCAGCTTCTAGTCTTATTTATTAATTCAATAGTTCTTTTACTTTCGATTTTATTAATTTCTCCCTTGGTTTTTAGTATTTCTAATTTAGTTTTCATCTGGGGATTTTTAATTTGCTCACTTTCTAATTTTTTGAGTTGCATGCCCAATTCATTAATCTCTGCCATCCTTAATTTTTTAATATATGCACTCAAGAATATAAATATCCCCCTGAGTACTGCCTTGGCTGCATCCCACAGAGTTTGGTAGGATGTCTCATCATTGTCATTCTCTTCAATGAAATTGTTGATTGTTTCTATGATTTCTTCTTTGACTAGCTGGTTTTTGAGAATCATATTATTTAATTTCCAATTAGTTTTTGATTTTCCTGTCCAGGTGCCCTTACTAATTATTATTTTTATTGCATTATGATCTCAGAAGGTTACATTTATTATTTCTGGTCTTTTGCATTTGTTTGCAGTGTTTCTATGCCCTATTACATGGTCAGTCTTTGTGAATGTACCATGTGCAGCAGAAAAGAAGGTGTATTCCTTTTTGTCCCTATTTATTTTTCTCCACATATCAATTAAATCTAATTTTTCTAGGACTTCATTCACCTCTCTTACCTCTTTCTTATTTATTTTTGGTTTGATTTATCTAGATCTGACAGAGGAATATTTAGATCTCCCACTAGTATGGTTTTACTATCTATTTCCTTCTTGACCTCTGCCAGTTTCTCCTTTATGAATTTGGATGCTATGCCACTTGGTGCATACATATTGAGCAGTGTTATTTCCTCATTGTTTATACTGCCTTTAATCAGGATGTAATGACCTTCCCTGTCTCTTTTAATCCTATCTATTTTTACTTTGGCTTTGTCAGAAATCACAATTGCCACTCCTGCCTTCTTTTTCTCATTTGATGCCCAAAAGATTTTGCTTAAGCCCTGAACCTTAAACTTGTGTATGTCCACCCGCCTCATATGTGTTTCTTGTAGACAACATATGGTAGGATTTTGGTTTCTAATCCACTCTGCTATTTGCTTCTGTTTTATGAGCGAGTTCATCCCATTCACATTCAGAGTTATAATTATCAGTTGTGTATTCACTGACATTTTTGTATCCTCCCCTATTCCTACCCCTTCTTCTTAAACTATTTCCCTTTAAACAGTGGTTTGCTTTAAGTGGGTATCCCTTATCCCCTCCCTTGACTAACTTCCCTTTCTACCCCTCCCTTATTATTCCCTTCTTTTTATTTTTAAAAGCCTAATGACTTCCCTCCCCCTTCTTCTCCCCTTCCTTTTTTTGATCTCCCCACTCCCCTGTTCTCCTTGGTTTATCCCTTCTGACTTTCTCAGTAGGGTTAGATAGAGTTTTATATCCCAATGTATAATATAGCTACTCTTCCCTCTCCGGGTTGATTACACTGAGAGTAAGGTTTAAATATTACCTCTTAATGCTCTCTTTCTCTCCTTCTTATAATAGTATTTGTCCCCTCCCCTTCCCGTGCCCTCTTTGTGTGTAATAGAATATCCTATTTTTCTTATTCACTCAAGTTTCTCTTGGTGTCCCCTACTCTTCACCCCACTCTTTCACACTCCCCATATCATCTTAGACCATTTAGTATTCCACCCTCTCCCTATGAATTATTCTTCTGATCACTATAATAGTGAATACTATAATATTGAATAGAGTTCACTAGAGAATTATACATAGCATTTCTCCACATAGGAATACAGATAATTAAATCGTACTGAGGCCCTTAAAAAGGCAAATTTAAAAATTATAAGTTTTCTTTCTTTCCCCTCTGTTTCTTATTTACCTTTTCATGTTTCTCTTGATTTTTGTGGTTGCATATCAAACTTGCCATTTAGCCCTGGTCTTTTCTGTGCAAATACTTGGAAATCTTCAATTTTGTTGAATGCCCATACTTTCCCCTGGAAGTATATAGTCAATTTTGATGGGTAGTTGATACATGGTTGAAGGCCCAGCTCTCTTGCCTTTCTGAATATCATATTCCAAGCCTTGCGGTCTTTTAACGTGGAGGCTGCCAGATCCTGTGTGATCCTGATTGGTGCTCCTTGATATTTGAATTGTCTCTTTCTGGCTTCTTGTAAGATTTTTCTTTTACTTGGAAGCTCTTAAATTTTGCTATTATATTCCTTGGTGTTGACTTTTCTATGTCCAGTGTAGAGGGTGATCTATGGATCCTTTCAATGTCTATATTGCCCTCTTGTTGTAGAACTTCAGGGCAATTTTTCTGAATAATTTCTTTTAGTATGGAGTCCAAATTTCTATTAATTTCTGCTTTTTCAGGGAGACCAATGATTTTCAAATTGTGTCTTCTAGACTGGTTTTCTTGGTCTGTCACTTTCTCATTGAGATATTTCATGTTTCCTTCTATTTTTTCAGTTTTTTGACTTTGTTTTATTTGTTCTTGCTGTCTTGAGAGATCATTAGTTTCTAATTGCTCAATTCTAGCCTTTAGGGACTGGTTTTCCTTTTCAATCTGGTCATTTCTGGTCTTCAGTTGACTTGCCTCACTTTCCAATTGTGAAATTCTGCCTTTTAAACTGTTATTTTCTTGCCTGATTTCCTTTTGAGCTATTTCCCATTTCTCTAGCCAAATCTTTTCCAACTTTCTTGTCATCTCAGATTTGAACTCTTTAAGAGCTTGTGACCAGTTTTCATTATTTTGGGAGGGTCCAAATGTGATTGCCTGTTTTTTCTCCTGTTTGCTTGGTTGTCTGGATTTTCTCTATGTAAAAGTTGTCGAGTGTTAAAGATTTCTTCTTCTTGTTGTTAATCTTTCTCTTTTGGCCTTCCTGATTCTGGGTTACCATTGTTAGCCCAGCCTGTTCTCAGCTTTATCCTTGTGCTCAGGGTCTGTCTGTGCTTAGGGTCTGTCTGTGTTCAGGGTCTGTCTGCACTCTTTCGGCTCCTGAGGTCTCAGGTCTGGTTGTTTTCAAGGTCAAGCTCCCTGGTGGACCACCTTGCTTGATCCTCTGCCGGAGGTTCCTTTACAGGTCTCAGGGCGCTGCTTCCACAGTCTTATACCCATCTGCTCTGGTTCCCCATTCAGGGTTTCAGAGCCTTCGCTCACACCTGTGTCTGCCTCCGCCAACGCCTGTGCTCAAAGTCAGTGTGCGTTCTTTTGCCTTTTGGGGTCCTAAGTTTTGCTGCTCTCATGAACAGGCCCTGGAGCTGCCAATGACTCAATGGGTGCCCCAAACTTTCTCTATTTCTTTTGATCTGGCTTTGGCACTGTAGGTAGTGTGTGTGTGGGGGGAGGGTTGCTCAGCCCGCAATTTAAAATGCCCCGATTCCAAGTACCTTCCACGCTGTGCCCTTTTTTGGGGTCCCTCCTTTCGTCTGGATTTATTTTTATGTCCCCTTGAGGAGTCCTGTATGTTTTGGTTAGGAGAGGTTAAGCGCTGCTTTTTACTGTGCCACCATCTTAACCCAGAAGCCGCCTCCCTACACCTTTTAAGATAAGCCATGTTTGCGTGTGAGGAGGGTTCTAAGTCCTGGTGTTGTTCAGTCCATGAGGCAAGATTGGGGTTGCTTCTTGCCTCAGCTATAAACTTTGTCTTCTCACTAGGGGTGTATAACTCTGATAGGTGCAATTCCACATCCTCAAATGTTGGGTTGTAAAGTCTCACAGCCCATTTATATTCTTTTATAGACTTATGGGGATTTGTGTAGAACTGAGGAAACCTCCATTTTAAGATCTCCAAATCACCCCCTGAGAAAGGTTTGTAGCCTTTAATGTGTATAATGCCTGAGTCAGGTTGTACCACTGATCTATCAGAAGTGGGAAGGATAGTTACAGGAGCTGCTTCAGCCCCTGCAACCTGTTGTTCTTCAGTGTTCTTATCTGTATCTTATTGTTTAATATCATCCCCCCTTTTTCAGTGTGACTGCACTTTCAGTAATCTCTAGCTGCATGATTGTGTTTGCATCTAGATCTTTTCCTTCCCTGATCTGCTTGTTTATCTCAATTATGGTCTTCATGTGCTCCACTAATTGCTCCAAAACCGGGTTTGTTATTTCTGTTCTTCCAAAGGTAAATGCCAGAAATTTCCTCAATATTATCAGGGCCCCATAAAAAGTTGCAGCCATGGCTATCCTCAATGGCACATATACCAATGCGTCACCCACTGATATAGTTAACCACATGTAAGTATCATATATTTCTATCATTTGTTTGAAAAATTGGGGAACTGTTATCAGCCAAAAGGTAGCACAAGCCTGCCAAATCCCATATATTAGCACCCCAGAGCACCCCAGTGTGACCACAGCTCTGTTGATGAAACTGGCCATATTAATCACTTCCCACTCAGGTTCTGAAATAAAAATCCTAGGCTGGCTGGCCAAAACTGTTATGTTGATCTTAACAGAGATATTTGGGAAGCTGAAGAGATGGCCTGAAACTAGAAACCTGCAGGACACACTCCTCCCACACACACAGGCTTGAGTGAGAAGGGAGGGGCTCAATCTGGCTCAGAGCTCCTTTCTCCCCCCTCCCAACAAGCAGTTAGAAATCAGTTGGAAATGGAGGCAGGACTGGTGTCTTCTGGCAAGGCTCAGCAAGGCAAATCTCTAATGATGTTCACTTTCTCAACTTATATTCCCCACAGGTTTGACTAAGGGATAATAGGAGAAGCTTGATGTCTTATAGTTATCAGGGACAGAATGAGGATCTGACTTCCTGGGCTGGCAACTCAAAGGAACCAAGCTTTATGGAGGCTACGAGTATGCCCAAAATAATAGCCAGGCACAGCTACTAAAAGACAGAGTTTTACTGATAAAAGAGGAAGGGGAATTAAGGGAAGGGGTTTCAAGAATTTGGATAAGATCTGGGAAGCCCTGAACTGTTAGGTCAAAACTTCCCCTCCCACCCAGGAGGGAGTGGCAGACTTTTTAGCTAGCTTGCCCTCAAAGCCTATAATTATCACTTCTAATATCTAATATAGCTAAATGGTAACAAAAATGTCATTGCAGGGAAGGTCTAGTTCAGCTAACCAGGCAAACTGGAGAGAAGAACCAAAATGGCTTTTGCCCCAAATGGCCTCCAAAGCAATCCCTAAACCGGGAACAGAAAGCAGAGATATCCGCTCACCTCAACCCCCAGAAACCAACTGTCTAACTGCTTTCAAACTGTCCCCTCACCCAGAGTTCTCCGAGGGGGGGATCCCCTGGAATTCTGGGTAAGGCTTGACCCTGTATCTTACAGGAATTCCACCCTGCCATTTTCCATGTTACAATGTGATAGAGGAAGGTTCAGGTTACCAGTAGTATAGTTCTATTATCTACTTCCTCCTTGAGCTCCACCAATTTCTCCTTTAGAAATTTGGGTGCTAAACATGTAACTATGGGAAAATATTCAAAATAAAAAAATAAATTAAAAAAACAAAGAAATTTGGATGCTATACCATTTGGTGCATACACACTGATTATTGATATTTCCTAATTGTCTATACTGCCTTTTATCAGGATGTAATTATCTTCCCTATCTCTTTTAATCAGATCTATTTTTACTTTGGCTTTGTCAGATATCATGATTGCAACTCCTGCCTTCTTTTTCTCAGTTGAATCCCAATAGATTTTGCTTCAGCCTTTTACTTTTACCTTGTATGTGTTTATCTGCCTCATGTGTGTTTCTTGTCGACAACATATGGTAGTATTTTGGTTTCTAATCCACTCTGCTATTTGCTTCCTTTTTATGGGCAAGTTCATCCCATTCACATTCAGAGTTATGATTGTTATCTGTGTATTCCCCAATATTTTGAATTCTTCTCCTAGTTCTGCCCTTTCTTCCTTTTAAACCAGTGGTTTGCTTTTAATCAGTCCCCCCATTCCCATCCTCAGTTTACTTCCCCTTCTTCCCCCTCCCTTCCTGTACCCCTCTTATATTTTTTAGGGTCTATTAAATTCCCTCTCCCCTCTCTTTCCCTACCTTTTTGAACTCCCCACCCCACTACCTCCCTTGGTTTTTCCTTTCTGAATTTCCCCGTAGGGTAAGATAGAATTCGATATCCCAATGGATCTAGCTACTCTTCCTTTTCAGAATTGATTCTGCTGAAACTAATAAACCTTACTCTCAGTATTACCTATTAACACTTTCTTTCTCTCCTTCTTATAATAGTATTCATCTCCTCCCCTTCCCATGTGCCTCTTTGTATGGTATAGATTATCCTATTTTTCTTATTCCTTAAAGTTTCTCTTGTTGCCATCTTCTATTCCCCCCCTTTTTTGCATATCATCTTAGACCATTTAGTACCCCAACCTCTCCCTATGAATAATTCTTCTAATTACTATAATAGTGAGTATGATTTTTGCGAGTTACACGTGCCGTTTTTCCATATAGGAATACAAATAATTTGATCTTATTGAAACAATAGAAATTTTTTTCTTTCCCCTCTCTTTCTTATTTGCCTTTTCATGTGTCTCTTGATTTTTGTGGTTGGATAGCAACCTTTCCACTTAGTTCTGGTCTTTTCTTTACAAATAATTAGAAATCTTCTATTTTGTTGAAGTTTTCCTGAAAGTATATAGTCAGTTTTGATGGATAGGTGATCCTTGGTTGTAGATCCAATTCTCTTGCCTTTCTGAATATCATGTTACAAAGCCTTGTGGTCTTTTAGTGTGGAGACTTCCAGATCCTGTGTAATCCTAATTTGTGCTCCTTGATATCTGAATTGTCTCTTTCTGGCTTCTTGTAAAATTTTCTCCTTTGCTTAGAAGCTTTTGAATTTGGCAATTATATTCCTGGGGGTTGTCTTATGAGGACTTAGTTTAGAGGGTGATTTATGGATTTAGTGTAGAGGGTGTTCTATGGATTTTTTCAATGTCTATTTTGTCCTCTTGTTGAAGAATATCAGGGCAGTTTTCTTAGATAATTTTTGTAGTATGATGTCCAAGTTCTTGGTGATTTCTGGGTTTTCTGGTAGACCAATGATCTTCAAATTGTCTCTTCTAGACCTTTTATTAAGGTCATTAATTTTCTCAGTGTGATATTTTATGTTTCCTTCTATCTCGTCGCTCTTTTGACTTTGTTTCATTAATTCTTGCTGTCTTGTGAGAACATTGGCTTCCACTTGCCCAATTTTGTTTTTTAAAGACTGATTTTCTGCTATAATCATTTCATTTTCCTTTTCTCTTTGATCTATCCTGCTTTTCATTACTTCCAGCAGGTCATTTCTGTTCTTCAATTTGCTTATTATTTAATTTGATTTCTGGAACTCAATTTCCAAATGTGAAAAGTCTTTTAAACTGTTATTTTCTTTTTGAGCTCTTTCCCACTTTTCTTGCCACATCTCTTCCACCTTTCTCATGATCTCTGATTTGAAGTCTTCAAGAGCTTATGACCAATTTCCATTTTGGGGGGAAAGTTTAGATGTGTTTACTTGTTTGTCCTCCTCTGCTATCTTCTCTGCAGTCTGGATTTTTTTCTCTGTAAAAATTATCCAGGGTTAGTGCCTTTCTCTTGTTCTTTCTGATGGTTATTTCTTGGGCATTGCTTGCCATCACTATGCTGATTTTCCTTCTCAGCAAGAAGTCTGAGGGAGGATGGCAGCCTCTCTGTGTATGAAGGTATGGAGCAGTTTTTGCCTGAAGCTACTTTTCCAGTAGTCTCCTTGCCCCTTATGACTGCTGCCCCTCTCAGCTTTATCTCTGCACCCAAGGTCCACACTCTTTAGCCTCCTGGCATCTCAGGTCTAGCTGTTTTCAGGGGTAGGTCCCTGGTGCTCTTAGTCAGCTGCCAAGACCCTAGAGATTGCCATACAGTCGCTGTAATTCTGGCGTGCTGGCTCTGGCTCTGGCACCTTAGGTGGGGTGAGGGGTGTTGATTAGCCTACATTTTGGTGGGACATTTTTCACCCCCTTATATTGTGGAAGTGACCAAATCCCACATACCTTCGATGCTGTGCCCTCTTGTGGAGTCCCTTCTTTCATCTGGATTTGTTGGTTTTTTTTTTGTCTTTTTGATGTATCACGTATGGTTGGTGGTGAGGAGAGTAAAGCTTCCTGCAACTACTCTGCAGCCATCTTAATGCAAGGTGGCTAACAGAAACTTTTTTCTTCTGTAATTTATAACGGTCACCAAAAGTTAGTTAAACATCTTAGAATCTTCAGAAAGTCAGTTAGAACTTAAAGCTATAAATAGAGGTGAAGTTCCAACTGACAGGGCTTTTGACTTCTGGCTTTCGCTGTGGCTGGAGGCTTTGCTTTGGCTTAGCCTGTCAGCTGCGGCCTTTCAGCTTGGCTTTGGCCTAATTGCTTCAGCCTTGACTAGAGCTTATTTGTCTTGGGGAAATTTAAACCTATCTCATTTCTCTGGACCTCTCCCTGATCTCTCCATCTACATTCCCTTCCCTTCCCCTGAATTTCCTTTGGGCTCTGGGTGGAAGGTAAGGCTTGGTGATTGAACATTGTGGGTTTTGGTTTCTATAGACAAGTAGAGTATCCTCAAATAAGTTACCCCTAGTTTTAGTGTTTTAATAAGGACTTTACTTAAAAGGCAGTCAAATCTCTCAACTGGGAGAGCAGGCTCTCTCAGTCTAAACTTCTCCATGACCCATCCCCCACCATCACCCCTCTCCCTAGCAGCAGTTAGAAAATCCTGAACCTCTTTTCCTCTGACTAACCTGAGATTAATAAATCCCCTTGTTACCTACTCAAAGCCTCTGGTGAATCATTGTATTGAAAATTGAGACAAGGGCTAAAGAGGGAAGGAATAATTTCTTTTTATTTCTTGAGAGAACTGGGGGCATCCATCTTGGCAGGAAGTACCTACTGGAGACTTCCTCCAGCCATCAGTTTGACTGGCAGGGAGGGGCCCTCTCGACTCCTCCCTCAAGAGACTTTAGAAACTAACAAGAGAAACCCTCCAGCCAAAACCTAAACATTTCTTACTGGCCCTAGTTTCCTCCCTGTATTCTCTGTCTCAAGCCTCTGGGAATAAACCTGTTTGAGCTGCCCTCTCTTACATATCCCATTTCCTTTATCTCCTATATACCGTCCCTTACCTTCATTCCTCCTCCAATAACCTTATAATCACCTAATATCCCCTTTATCCTTTCTCACACCCAAATTGCCTTGTTGACCCACTCAGATTACCTTATTTACTTCTTAATAATACTTTTTGATGTATCATATATGGTTGGTGGTGAGGAGAGTAAAGCATCCTGCAACTACTCTGTAGCCATCTTAATGCAGCCTACTTCTTTTTAAAACACTTCTTTATATTTAATTTTTTTTTAAAGAATCATTCTCCTTCCTCTCAATAATTGAAGCTAGACATTCTACTGAGCTTCAGAGCTTAGAGAATGAAGAATTCTGGGCAATGTAATAGGCATGTAATAGCCCTTTTGAACTCAGAGGACTTTATTAGATACTTACGGCTTTTTTTCTGTCACAGAGCTTAGAGTCTGATAACGGTATATGATAAATACACAAATAATTATTACATAAAATAATATTATATATTACATGTATCTAGAAGTTTAATATATGCACTTATAGCTGGATCTGACCAAAATGTATAAAGAAGAAATCTGTTTTAGAGGAGATACAATTTTTAATAGTTGCTAGAAATCAGATTTTAAGGAATTTCAAAGATAGGACAATTTCTAAATTGTCTTATGTGAAGCTTCTCTGGTTTATAAGTCATGAAAAATGAAGATCTCAGATGAATAAAATTTGTAGGGCACTTAAAGGCCAATGGTAAGAATCACTGAGGGAGAATAAAATATTCATCCAAGCTTTTTCATAAATGTAGATGACTATTTTTTTCATAAGCATTTCATTGAACATGTACACAAAACCCTGAAAGCCCTTCCTGCAATTCTTTTGAAATATATTTTTTTAGGATCATAGTGCCACAAATGGAGTTGTTCATTTGTTTTCATGATTTCTCACTACATGATTAGCTGCCTTTTTTTTCAAATTTTATCTGTACTTGATGATGTCTTTAATCCTACTTTTTAAACATTGTTATCATTGATAACATATTCGAATCTACTTATGTTCACCATATATCTTTTTCTCCTGGGAACAACTATATAAAGATATGTTTTCTTCTTAGAATTTTGTAACTGCTTGTTTTGTTTTTCCTCACTCTGGAGAATATAAATGAATTGAGATTGCTTGCTATGTAATGTACGTATTTATATAAATAACTAAAACTTTTTCTCCTTTTATTCTTTGTGTTTGAAAGGTTACTATCCTTCCATATAGAACCCAAATTTGTCTTTATTTAAAATCCAAGTGGAAAAAGTCATAAGTACTTTTAAAAAATGCTTCTAATCCTTACCTTAGAGAACAAACCAAGGCCAACCAATAGAACTTTCCATAGCATCTTTGTTAGCTAACCTTAAGTAAATGAAGAAAATAGTATACTATCTCACACTCTCCATTAATCTACACTCAGTGAATATATTCCTGAATTCTTGCACTCAGAGATTCCAAGGTGTAGATCTGGAAACGGAGTCAGCAGAAAATATCTTGCTCTCTACAGTCATCATTAGAATCCTTCAAAAGGGCACAGCTCTAACTCTTGCCAGAGAAGGGACATCTATCCAGAAAAGGAGAGCTAGGAAGTTGTTTTTATATCTGCCATTCTATTGCAACCCAGAAATCTGCAATGCCATCATCCAACCTAAATGAAAATTTCGAAGTTTCCAGTATCCAATACCATCATTGGATATTGTAAAGAGTGAATTGCAAAGAATATTTTAAATAAATCTCTTTTAGACACATCAGTCTTATACATAGTCTTTCCTTTCTTCACGTTAGAGCAGATAGGTGCTTGTTAGTAACTATATATTTTCTCTTTTGGAATGGCATTTGCTGCCAAATTAAGGAAATCCTATGTATAGGAGAAACTGATTAAATCTCCTTTCTTACTTTAAAAATTTTCAAATTTAGCCTTCATTTCAGTTCAGGTGTAAGACTTAAATTAATGTGCAATACTTCAAGTATTATTTTTATAAAGTTCATTATCTGACAAAATAGAACCACGTGACTAAGTTTTTCTGCTTGCTCAAAAATCCCCGCTTCACCAAAGCCTCAACAGAAAGGAAAGAGAGCAAGATATAGAACTCCACCAAATTTATAGCCTGCTACATCTGCAAGTAACTACAGGAAGTGAGTAGGATGTTGGGAATCATAGTTTTTTTTAGGAATAGTAGTTGTTTTTTTTCTGGGGATCGTAGTTTTTAGGGTAACATTTTAATTACACACAGGTCAGCGGTGAGGGCCCTAAATTAGTAGGTGTTCCATTTCAATATCAAATAACATATATAACTTATTGTTTGCCTGAGTTTAAATCATCCATACATAGTCACACAACTAAGAGTGTCAGAGGCTACATTTAGAAGTCCCATTCAAGTCAGTCAATCAGCCAGAAAGCATTTATAGGTGCTAGGAATACAAATATAAATTTGAGAACATCCCTGCACTGTAAAATAGCTAGGGAGGAAAGAGAAAACACCTTAATACCTTTGGAAAACATTCTCAGTGTTCCTCAGTGTGCAGTCACTGGGCTTTTCTTCCTCTTATGGAAGGAAGAGAACAGTTCTATGCAAGCTCTGAATCAGAGCACAGGGCCCTCAACTTGCAACTTTTTCTTTCTTTCTGGAAGCAGGTTCCCTATTCTGGGTTGCTGACAATAAGCACATCTTGCTGCCCAAACTCTTAGGATGGAGTTCCCATTGGTTATAACTCCACTACATATATACATTTAAAAATTTGATTATCCCATTTCCTTAAATTACCAACTGCTAAGTTTCTAACACCCTTTCTGTGCATAATGTCTCATCATTTAGGAAAAGTTGTTTTTGTAGAGGACCTAAGGGGGAATCTACCAGCACATAGTAAGGATCTTTTTCTGGTTTTGAGAATGAAGGCATCTCTAGCACAAAATACATTTCTAACACAAATGACCAGACAGATGGATGATACCAGAGCACTACTGGTAGTGAAGTTTTCTGAGAATGTTGCCAAAATAAAAATAAAGAACATTTGCAAATATAAGGTATTATGGGGGTAATTTGAGGAAAGGTGTTTGGGATAAGGGAATTGAAAGGAGGATGTTGGAGACTTGGTAAGTGGATAAACTAGGCTACAGGTAGGCTGGGATTAAAGGAGATTCAGGGTATAATAGGACTGAAGTCAGGAGTATAACACAGAAGGGGAACAGAGATCTTTTAGGGAGAAGAGAAATTAAACTAAACAGACAAACACAGCAGGCTTACAGACTGGGACTTAGACTCAAACACAAGTTGAGGAAAATAGACTAGACTGAAATTAACAAACAGGCTTTAGTTAATTTCACAGGAAGGGACCTATTTTGAAGTAACACCTTCCTTCAAGATGGATGCCCAGCTACCCTCTGAGCCCAGAGTATGTTGTCTCTTTCCCTCTTCTCCCCTCTTGATAACTACCAGACAAATTACACTAAATAGAACTATTGAAACACAAGGGGTTTAATTGTTTGAAGGATGTTGGTTAGGAAGGTGGGTTAAAGGAAAGCCCTATTAGTTATCTCAGGAACCTCAGGTGGGGGAAGGGGAGTAAAGATGGAATCTGAGTAAGGACCTGCCTTACTCGGTTTTACAAAATGCTATTTAAAGGGAATAAAAATGATTTGATTAAATTATAAATAATGCTGTCAATTAGATAACTCTTCACAGATTTAACTCCTCTCTAATTTCTCTCCTTATAAACTCCACAGCCACTAAGGTAAGGGAGGGAAGGCAGGGTGGTATTAGGAAAGGAAGATATAAAGGATCTATCTAAAATAATAATTTCTTAAGTAAATATATCAATGCTAGGCTAAATTTCAATATTGAAGCTAGATAATCTAAGAGCTCGCTCATTGACTTCCTCCCTTCAAGGAAGATCCAGTCAACTGCCTCTCTCAAGATTCTAAAACCTCTAACAGCTTTTTGGAACTCAGCCAAAGCTAGAAAAAAAAACTATAACCCCCAATTCTGTATACTACAAAGGCAAACATTGCCTATTTAAGTATTTTTTTTTAATGGACAAATCACCTGAACTGTTTTAATTTTGTTTGGTCCTGTGAATTCATCAATGTAGGAAGCCACTAGTGAAGGATTTTCTCTACTAATGTTGTCTGGTGCCTTCTCTAGAAATTAGTCTTATAGACTTGTCCAGGGTTTTATAGCCAATATTTATCAGAGGCATGACTTGAACCCAGGTCTTCCAGACTTCAATGTTACCATTTACCACCCCAGGCTGCCTCTAGAGGTGTTTAAACATTGCAATAAAAAGAATATTTTCTTTAAAATAAGAGAAAAAGAAATAATCCTTTTCCCCCTTGTCTCCCAGGAGGTAAGTTCTTTAAAGTCCTTTGTGTTTTTAAAGCAAGAATAAAAAAAAACCAACATGCTGTTTGAATTGCTCTCAAAAAATTTTTTTTTCACAGCTGAAGTAAATTACTTTTGCATGCTCTATATCTTTTTCAGAGAACATACATTAATAGTTTTCTTCCTTTAGTGGGTATAATTATACAATTCACTTTTAATAAGACTAAACAAATCAAAGGATAGGATCAGACTCTCACTTTGAATTTACGATTACTCTGTAATTATTTCCAATATTTTGGTTTCTTGATCTTTTGATCACTGGACACTTGGAAGTAAAAAGCAATCGCCAGAAGGAGGTAAATACATAAAGTTTCACGGATCAGTGATTTTTCTCCTTTTACTTTTTCAAAGTTTCTCCCGAAGTTCGTCCCTGTAGTCCACCTTAGCCTTAGTGAATAATAAAAAATTGTTGCAGTTGGATTTTATTTTCATTTGGTTACCTGTCTTAAATGCTCCTCTAAACAAAAGGTTCAAAATGTCTTCGCAATATTTCTGTTTTCTACTACAAGCCTTGTTGAAGATAAAAGATGCAACCTTTTCACCTCATTCTTTGTTTTCTTTGGGTAAGACCCTATTTAGGGGGAGTGTGATCCTCTCTCTCCTCTCTCCTCTCTCTCTCTCCTCTCTCTCCTCTCTCTCCTCTCTCTCATAATGTGGCCAAGGGCAGTTTTTTTTTGCTTTTGCTTAGCATTCAAGCTAAACAGCAGAACACACTGGGGGGGTGGGGAACGGCCAAAATCACCGGCAACCTCCTATTCCTTAATATGTGTTTGTGCCTCCCACCCACCCAACTCCTTTACCACTAGTACAAATGACCAGATTAGAAAAAAAAGTTCTTTTTAAATATCTTACTGCTGCTTCCCATTACGCTTCTTATAAAGCTGGCTAGGCTTTCCCGTCTTAAGCCGGCTGTACGGCAGAGGGCGCAGCATTTAGGATTTTCTGTCTCTCTTTACAGTTGTGTGTGAGGGTGAGCCCTCAATCCATCCCTCCCCTTCTTTTCCCGAGATATCCCCCCACCCCCACCCCATCCGTGTCTCTTCTGCAATCCTCAAATCCGGACTGAGCTGTGGCAAGGTCGCTGGAGTTGCAAGAGTTGCATCTGGGAGCTGAAGACCTTGGGTGGGTGGGGGAAGTTTGAGGAGGGTGCATTAAACTGAAAAAGAAAAGTTTCTTCATAAACAACTAAATTTGAAAGAAGCGGAAAAAAAAACCCCAAAACGATTGGTTGGAGGTATTGGAGCAAATACCTAGGAGAGTTAACCATCGCCACACAAGACCCAGTGGAGCAAAAGCAGCAGCAGGAATAAATTACAGGCGCAGGCTTTTAATTGCCAAACAACTTCTTCTGCATCATGAATAGCAACAAAACAGCTTCTGAGCAGACTACAGTAACTACCTCAGCAGCCGAAGTTACTAAAAGCAGGGGCAAGTTGGAGAGACAAGGCACTCCTTTGTGTGACTGGAGTGAGTCTGGAGACGCCCCGGCAGCTGCCGGTGCCCCAGGTTCTTCTGCTGGGCTGGGCAGGATCCCCTCCAAGAGTACGCTGGTAGCCCTAGTCAGGAATCCTGAGCGGAGGACGGCGCCTCACAGCATGGCCCGCGCCCGAGAGGCCCAAGGCTTTGAGCTGTTGCTTCAATTGACTGCTCTCTGCGCCGTGGCATTTTTGGTGGCTTTCCCCCCACTTCTTCAGATGCCCGGGGCCGCAGGTAAGAAAGATTCTTTCCCTCCCTTCCATTCCAGCTTCCCGTTGCATCTGGCACGTTTCTGTTTCTCTCCTTGTACACTCTGCATCCCTTAAGTGTTGATGTATGACTCGTCGCTATCAACGTTATAGATTTTAAAAAATGTAGTTCTCGTTTTGCTTGCAGTAGAGAGCTGATTTAGTTTTTTAAATTATTACCCCCCTCTCCCCCAGGGAGCGAGATTTGGCGGGGGAGGGGGTGGGGAGGGAGCGTAGCGGTCTGCCCGAAAAGAGAAAAAGGAGGGCGCTGTTTCCCAGCTTCTTATAAGAAACATGGCCGGCACTCTTGTCAAAATGTGTGCTTAAGAGGGAGTCTCAACTTTATCGGTACACTCCGGCCACTACTCGGTCAGGTCTCGTCGCCTAGCTCTACCTACAGCCCGGGGTTTGGGCAAAGCTTCTTGCTCTCTACCCGTGCGCTCCTCCCTCCCTCACTGGCTTGGTTATTACTAAGTGATTCTTTGAGCTGTTTTGCCAGTCTGTGAGATGGGAATGAGGAGGGAGGAGTTTGTGCTCTGAGCTCTGATGAGGGTTTAATTAAGTCTTGGTTTCGGATAGTCTTCCGGGGTGGCGGATTTTGTGCAATGGAAAGCTAAAGTTAGAATCTGTATTCGAGTCTAGATTTTGGGCGAGTCTCAACCTCTTTCTCTCTCCTTAAATGAACAATGGTTGGGGTTGAGCAAGTACCTTCCAGCTCTGAATCCTTTATCCACTTGATCTCTCATGTAAGGTTAGGGAAAGATCTTTGAAATCAAGATCTTTAAGCCTGGGTTCAGTAAATAATAAGGTTGTTGTTTTTTTTAGCCTAATGAAGTCAGAATCCTTTGACTCTGTTCTACTCTTGGGCTGCAACTCAATTCATCTTTTGAGTGCCCTCGAAATGTCCTGGGGCGTTTATCTCCGGCTAATTCTCAGGTCTCCTGAGTTCTCTGTGGGGGCTAGAGTGGATCCAGTTCTCCCCGGAGGAAAAGCGAAAGCGTCGGGCTGTGGTTTGTGGTAAAAGATTTGCTAAATTTTCAAGTTTTATTACCTCAGTGATGATGTAAGTTGAAACTCCTGAGTTGAACCTGGTTCACATGGACCTTTCCTCAAAATCCTGGGGGAGGGGAGTCAAGGAAGCTCTAATCTTGGGCCTCAGGTCTAGAAAGCATTCTGTGCTCTCTGCCTGAACCATTTTCTTTTGGAAGTTGGGAGTTTGAAAAGACTAGTTGTAATTTACTTATTTTTGATGGGGAAGAGGGAGACGGTCCGTTTTTGCCTCTCCTCTCCTCTTAATCTCTCTGGTGAGTGTCATAGGAGGATGCTGCAGTTAAGAGAGGGCCATCGCTGAGATGCTGACTTGAGTAACCCGTTAATCTTGTAGATCTGCAAATTTGAAAGGGATTTTTCTTTCCTTTGTGGGCTTCCTTTAATCCATTTACCACTCTCCTGGAGGTGACAGATACCTATGTTTCCTGTTATTCAGCTCTGGGTTTAGGTTCTACCATTTGGTTGGGGGTGGAAAGGGGGAGGAGGCTGAGAAGTCGTCCTGCTCCCTCTGCTATTCCCTTCCGTTCCCTTCCCTTCCGTTCCCTTCCCTTCCCTTCCCTTCCCTTCCCTTCCCTTCCCTTATCCTTATCCTTATCCTTATCCTTATCCTTATCCTTCTCTCCCTGCGAGATTTGGGAAGAAGGCCTGGTCAGTGTTTCACTTCCCGAGATGGAGGCATGATTCCTTATCGTCTCTTCCCCAATAAAAGTCTTTGGGAAAGTTGTGTGTGAGGTTACAGACCTTAAATGAGAGAGTATGTTTTGTTTTGGCGTTGGTAAGGGATCTCAGGATACTAAAAATACGTTTTTCCTATGCCTTACTTCTCTGTTTCCCCCCCTCACCCCACAAAGCCCCAGGCAATTGGGGGAGATACTGGGTTGGTTGTTGGGAGGAAGGAATCCTCTTTTTAGAAGCTGATTAAATAAGTAGGAAATGTGGAAATGTCTTCCTAATGGAAAGATAGAAGAGTTGTCTGAAATATTTCTTTCTCCTTTTTCTTCTTGGTGTCTTCATAGAGTTCTCTAATGACAGCCGGACACACTTTTTCTTTCCTCTCACAGCCTGTTCCTGAAAGTTTCTAATCTAGACTGACTAAACGCAACCCTTTTCCTGCTTTCCCTCATCTTTCTTATTGGCATAGCCTACTGACCAAAAAGATGAGTAGAAATAATAATTAACCTTTGATTTTGATATTAATGTTTTCTTTTTCCAAAGTTTCAATTTTCTTCTATTTGACTTTTTTATACTTTTGTTTTTTCCTTTGAATTGACTCATACAACCCCATGACTCAACTATGTATCTTGAGCTGATCTGGGTATTTCTTTCACAAGATGATTACAGAGACCACTCTTGATTTAAAGACATCAGAAGTTTTTTGACATTATTTGTGGTATTAAAGAAATATCCTATCAAAATGGAAAACTCAACATTTGGCAGCATTTCATGGCTAACTTTTCTTTCCCCTTTAAGTATCTGTGGAGAGTCATCTGCAGCTCCGCACAATCTTTCTTGTGGTTGTCTTTATGGGTAATACCTGAACAATGTTTTTGCAGTGTGGACTTTGGCAACATTTGCTGGTAGTAGGACTTCTTAAGTGGATACTAACAGGAGCAGCCACCAGCTTCTTGTTTTGTTAGGTTACATGGTTGAGCTTTTTGTTTGTAGGGGAAGAAGGTTTGTTTAAAGAACAAAACCAAGATTTAGCAAGAATGATAAAATAGCAAAGAAGTAATTTTAAATGCTTCAGTAATTTTCTGTAAAACGAAAGCATCTATTTATGGAAAATTAGCAAAATTTCTGACTTTAAAAAAATAACACTTATACAAATTGTGTTCATAATGGGTAACCAGACTTGTTTGCTGTGGAATAATGGTAACATGACCGAAAAAAAAAAGATTTTAAAGAAAAGCTTCCTTTTCTTTTTTTCATCCATAGTTTATGTATGTATTTTGTAATCAACTCATACAGCATTCTAAGTAAATGTAGTTATACATGTTAAACTACAAGTTACATGAACATTAAAAAGAATACTCATAGGGCAGCTGGGTAGCTCAGTGGAGTGAGAGCCAGGCCTAGAGACCGGAGGTCCTAGGTTCAAACCCAGCCTCAGCCACTTCCCAGCTGTGTGACCCTGGGCAAGTCAATTGACCCCCATTGCCCACCCTTACCAATGAGACAATACACCTAAGTACAAGGGTTAAAAAAAAAATACTCACTATTCTAAAATTCTTACTCTAGCTCTATTAACAAGAAACTCCTTTCTTTTCATAAGGTAATAATATGCTACTGATCTAAGTCCCCAGACCATACTATATTATAATTAAAAATTTAGGGGGGTGAAAGCTGTCTTTAAGGTAGATTCTAATAGAAATTATACCAGCAAACTCATTGTATTTTATTTTTCAATTAAGTCAAATAAATTAATTGATTTAAAAAATGTTTTATATGCCCTCTTATTTTTGGCAATGATTTTTGACAATGACAAGAAAAAGAAATGAAAATTTGACAATTTTTTTGCTTTAAAAAAAAATCTTTCAGGTAATACTAGTGAAAGTAAATAACCAAGTACTATCAAGGATCCAATAATTGTTATTGGAAAATGGTAGAATAATGAAAATCTACTTCTCTCAGATTAATTGAGGCCTTTTTGGGTTATTTTATCTATTTTCTGTTTTATCCATATTCACACGAATTATGAGTTAGAGATACTGTGGAATGTTTTTAAATATGAAAAATAAATAAAATGTTTACATTAGGAATGTAGCATCACAATAAAAATCTGGAAACTTACTATACATTGCTAAATACAGTCCACATAGTAAAGAATTGTAACTGTTTATAGAGCTCTGGAGTTTCATAAAAAGGTTTGTTTTAAAATTTTATTGATTTAATTTTAAGTGGTAAAAAATTATACAAGGAAAATTCAAATTGAAATCCTATTTAGAGTCTAACTTTTGTACTTCAAAAAAAAAAAACAAACCTGTCAGGGGTTTGTAAAAAATTGTTTTGGCACATATTGGGTCTTTGTGGTTACCTTAGATGTATTGAATAATTTTTGAATGCTTTTGAATTTTAAAAAAATGCTTATCTTTCATTTTTAGAATCAATATTCAGTATTGGTTCTAAGGCAGAAGAGTGATTTGCTCAAGTCACACAACTAAGAAGTGTCTGAGGGCATATTTGAACCCAGCACTTCCCATCTCTAGGTCTGGCTCTCAATCCACTGAGTCACCCAGCTGCCCCCTGCTTTTGAATATTTTAAATTTAGAAATTTAATTTTAATTGTCACTCTTTTTCCCAAGCTAACGATTTATTCTCCAAGGTATAAGATATTTGGGGGTCATGTATTTATAGAAAAACATTAGTTGTCTACAGTTTTGCTATTGAAATTTCAGCAACTTTTTTTTTGGTTATTGTTCAGCAGTCTTAAATGTTAATAAATCTAAATGCTATTTTTTAGCTTCTCTTTTCCTATTCAATGTGAGGGCAAAAACCTAAATTATTCTTTCACAGGCTTTTAAAACTTGTTTCATCCCAGGCCAGTATGTTAGTATTATTTAACTTTGTCTTTTGTATGGAAAATTATTTGATGACTAGTTGCAAAACTAATTTTCTACAACCCTGCAGACATGAAATCAAAAGAAGGATTTTCTGTATATTACTAAAAACTTTTTCTGATCAAAACTGTTAGACTAATTTTTAGTCAAATTAGTTATTTGCTATGAGGATTTGTTAATATTGAATCAGTCTCTTTGCCATGGGATTCCAAATTGTGGTCATTGAAAACAGATTGTATAATTTGAAATTTTTTAACACAGGGCTTCATAATCTTTAATTGTAAATAATTTCACTGCCCAGCAGGTGTTTATTAGCAGAGGCTTCTTCTTATTTATTTGGCTCATCTGTAGTAAACCATAACACATAAAGTTACCAGTCACATGGTTAATAACTTTGTAGACACATGGATGGGCCTTTGTTTAGTTACAGGAAAAAGGAATTGTTGAAAATACTATAGCTGTTGGGTAAATTTATAATGATTCTATTAAAAATTTTTTTGATCCTGCTCTTGTTTATTTTCTCTACTTTTTACTTTTTAAAAGGGAGTTGTTATTAGGATGTTTACTGTTTGGAAATAACTGCTGTAGCTTTTATAATCATATGCACATAAGGGTTTAAACCTTCGAAGACCAGTTAAATCCAGGTCTTTACTACTCTTCTAGAAGTGGTGTTTGATGATTTCGACTTTTCATTTTTATTTGGACTTCTGGAGCTTAGATAGTACACATTGTTTTAAAAAAAGCAGTTGGTCTAAAAAGACTGATTTTTCTTTGATGATAAATTTTGATTTTATTTTAATAGCAAAATTTGGTGTTGCTTTGAAGTCAAATTATGTTTACCAGTGCATCTAAATATGGCTTTTATCATACTTTGTAATAACTCTGGAGTCTGAAGACTTGGGTTCAAATCCTGCCTCTACTATTTATTAACTGTATGATTTTCAGAAAGTCATTTAAACTGTCTGGGACTTAGTTTCCTCATCTGTTAAATAATGTTGAATTAGCTTGGCTTCTGAGGTCTTTTCCAAGTTTTAAGCTATTCTACTGATTAACTCTTGCTAATGATGAAAGTCTTGTCTTTCTGGTCACTGTGTTGTTTTTTAGCTTCAAATGGAAGTAGAATGGATTGATCAAACTACTTCTTATGATGGATTGATTTTACCTTACTTCATTTTCTAAAGTTGAATGCCCAGAAGGAAATAAGTACAGACTAGTATTCTGTTGTCACAGAATATATTTTGAGTATAATCTATTTACCATCATAGTAGAGGTGGTGGTGATGGTGGAAACACTCAAAGTAATTGAGGAACAATGTAGAACAATGTAGAGAATTTTACTAATACTTTCAAAAATAAAGGAATTGTGTTACTTTGTTACATATTTGGTATTATATGTTTGTGAGAGAGAAGTGAAAGGGTAAAAAAATTGGCTAAAGAAAACTTAGCTTAATTTCTATTAGTAGCTGGTACTTGCAGAAAAGGAATCTTAAATTCTATTGGGTAGTTGTACCTTTTTGTTGCCTTTGGAATGGGTGAAGAAACTCAGCCTCATTTGTCAGAAGTTATCAGGGACGATATGGATTTTCTCTCCCATTTTCAGTGACTTTTGGAGGATGGGGTGGGGAACGTGGTAGGAAAGTAAGGGTTGTATGAAATCTTAATTAATTGGACTTGGGTTAATATTTTCCACTTTTTTTTTTTGGCTCATGTGAATATGTATATACTTTGCACATTCTTCATTGAGTAATTAATTCCTAAATCTCAGATGTTGGTCCACCTGTTTAAGAAGTAAGAGTTCCTTGTTCTTGCCTTTAGTACTTAATACACACTGTTTTTTGTCACTTAAAGTAATTTACAATCTGGCTTCAGTCTTTCTTTTCATACTTACTATATTTTGTTTCATTCCAAAAATTCTACAGTTCATCCAAACTGTCTATTTGTTGTTATTCCTGTTATGAGAGAAAGGCCTCCTTTCTGAGTTCGCGTGGTGGAGGACTGCTGCAAATATATACATATACATATACATATACATATACATATACATATACATATACATATACATATACATACTTACATACATACACAACAATGCAGAAATTATGATGACAAAAACCTAGGTTTTAGGTTATGCTCAAGCATAGTTTTAGGCTTCTGAGAAAGCCCCAAACCGAATTTGAGCTCTCAAAAGTCTTCTAGTGGGCAAAATTGTCAAAGTGCCAGAGAAAAAATTCTTTTACTTCGTGCTATCATGGAGATTCTTCAGACTGTAAAACTTAAAGGGATCCATAATCCTTTGTTTCCCTTCAATGCCATAATAGTTGAACAAACTTAATTAAGTAGTCAAAGATCCCCTAACAAAACAAACTTTGTTAAACAATAGGTAAATTCAATGAAATTTCAAATTAAAATACATTTAGAGTATTCACAATCTGATTGGGCAGTCTTCAGAGTCAGGGAGAGCTGATATTTTTCCTCTGGCTTTTTGTCTGAGGAATATATGTAAGGCCTTTGAGTAAATTTTTACATTCTTTTTTTTAAAATTTTAAACATTTATTAATATTTATATTTTAGAAAAGTTAACATGGTTACATGATTTATGCTCTTACTTTCCCCTTCACCCCCCCCCCCGCTCTCCCCCCTCCCCTGGCCGATATGCATTTCCACTGGTTTTAACATGTGTCATTAATCAAGACCTATTTCCAAATTGTTGATAGTTGCATTGGTGTGGTAGTTTCGATCCCCAATCATGTCCTCATCAACCCATGTATTCAAGCACTTGATTTTCTTCTGTGTTTCCTCTCCTGCTGTTCTTCCTCTGAATGTGGGTAGCGTTCTTTTCCATAAATCCCTCAGAATTGTCCTGGGTCATTGCATTGCTACTGGTACAGAAGTCCATTAATTTACCACAGTATATCAGTCTCTGTGTAGTGTTCTTCTGGCTCTGCTCCTTTCACTCTGCATCAATTCCTGGAGGTCTTTCCAATTCACATGGAATTCCTCCAGTTTATTATTCCTTTGAGCACAATAGTATTCCATCACCAGCATATACAATAATTTGTTCAGCCATTCCCCAATTGAAGGGCATGCCCTCATTTTCCAGTTTTTTACCACCACAAAAAGCACAGCTATAAATATTTTCTTGCAAGTCTGTTTATCTATGATCTCTTTGGGGTACAATCCCAACAATGGTATGGCTGGATCAAAGGGCAGGCATTCTTTGAGCATAGATCCAAATTGCTATCCAGAATGGATGGATCAGTTCACAGCTCCATCAGCAATGCATCAATGTCCCAATGTTGCCACATCCCCTCCAACATTCATTACTCTCCCCTTCTTTCATTTTAGCCATTCTGCTAGGTGTGAGGTGATACCTCAGAGTTGTTTTGATTTGCATTTCTCTAATTATTAGAGATTTAGAACACTTTCTCATGTGCTTATTGATACTTTTGATTTCTTTACCTGAAAATTGCCTATTCATGTCTCTTGCCCATTTATCAATTAGGGAATGGCTTGATTTTTTATACAATTGCTTTAACTCCTTGTATATTTGAGTAATTAGACCCCTGTCAGAGTTTTTCGTTATAAAGATTTTTTCCCAATTTGTTGTTTCCCTTCTGATTTTGACTACATTGTTTTTGTTTGTACAAAAAGTTTTTGGTTTAATATAATCAAAACCATTTAATTTACATTTTGTAATTTTCTATAACTCTTGCTTGGTTTTAAAGTCTTTCCTTTCCCACAGATCTGACAAGTAAACTATTCTGTGTTCACTTAACTTGTTTCTAGTTTCCCTCTTTATATTCAAGTCATTCACCCATTCTGAATTTATCTTGGTGTAGGGTGTGAGATGTTGATCTAATCTCTCCCATATTGTTTTCCAAATTTCCCAACAGTTTTTGTCAAATAGTGGATTCATGTCCCAAAAGTTGGGCTCTTTGGGTTTATCATACACTGTCTTGCTGATGTCATTTATCCCAAGTCTGTTCCATTGATCCTCCTCTCTATCTCTTAACCAGTACCATATTGTTTTGATGACTGCTGGTTTATAGTATAGTTTAATATCTGGTACTGCTAGGCCCCCTTTCTTCACATTTTTTTTCATTATTTCCCTTGATATTCTTGATCTTTTGTTATTCCAAATGAACTTTGTTATAGTTTTTCCTAATTCAGTGAAAAAGATTTTTGGTAGTTTGATAGGGATGGCACTAAATAGGTAAATTAATTTGGGTAGGATGGTCATTTTTATTATGTTAGCTCCTCCTACCCATGAGCAATCAATGTTTTTCCAATTGTTTAGATCTAGTTTTATTCGTTTGGAAAGTGTTTTGTAGTTGTTTTCATATAATTGCTGTGTTTGTTTTGGTAGATAGATTCCTAAGTATTTTATATTGTCTAGGGTGATTTTAAATGGTGTTGTTCTTTCTACCTCTTGCTGCTGTGATGTGTTGGAAATATATAGAAATGCTGATGATTTGTGTGCATTTATTTTGTATCCTGCAACTTTGCTAAAGTTGTTGATTATTTCTACAACCTTCCTAGTTGATTCTTTAGGATTTTTTAAGTAGACCATCATATCATCTGCAAAGAGTGATAGCTTAGTCTCCTCATTGCCTATTTTAATACCCTCAATTTCTTTTTCTTCTCTAATTGCTACTGCTAGTGTTTCTAGTACAATGTTAAATAATAGAGGAGATAATGGGCATCCTTGTTTCACTCCTGATCTTATTGGAAAGGCTTCTAATTTATCCCCATTGCATATGATGCTTGTTGATGGTTTTAGCTATATACTGTTTATTGTTTTTAGAAAAGGACTTTCTATTCCTATACTTTCCAGGGTTTTCAATAGGAATGGGTGCTGTATTTTGTCAAAGGCTTTTTCAGCATCTATTGAGATAATCATGTGATTTTTGTTTGTTAAACTGTTGATATGGTCAATTATGTGGATGGTTTTCCTAATGTTGAACCATCCTTGCATTCCTGGTATAAATCCCACCTGATCATGGTGGATGATCCTCTTGATCACTTGCTGGAGTCTCTTTGCTAGTATTCTATTTAAGATTTTTGCATCTATGTTCATTAGGGAGATTGGTCTGTAGTTTTCTTTCTCTTTTTTTGATCTACCTGGCTTTGGAATCAGTACCATATTTGTGTCATAAAAGGAATTTGATAGGACCCCTTCTTTGCTTATTATATCAAATAATTTGTGTAGTATTGGGATTAGTTGTTCTTTGAAAGTCTGATAGAATTCACTTGTGAATCCATCAGGCCCTGGCGATTTTTTCTTAGGGAGTTCTTTGATGGCTTGTTCAATTTCTTTTTCTGATATGGGATTATTTAGGTATTCTATTTCTTCTGCTGTTAATGTAGGCAGTTTATATTTTTGTAAATATTCATCCATATCTCCTAAATTGTTATATTTATTGCCATATAATTGGGCAAAATAGTTTTTAATGATTGCCTTAATTTCCCCTTCATTACAGGTGAGGTCTCCCTTTTCATCTTTGATACTGTCAATTTGGTTTTCTTCTTTCCTTTTTTTTATTAGATTGACCAGTACTTTGTCTATTTTATCTGTTTTTTCAAAATACCAGCCTTCTAGTCTTATTTATTAATTCAATAGTTCTTTTACATTCAATTTTATTAATTTCTCCCTTGATTTTTAGTATTTCTAATTTAGTTTTCATCTGGGGATTTTTAATTTGCTCGCTTTCTAATTTTTTGAGTTGCATGCCCAATTTATTAATCTCTGCCCTCCTTAATTTGTTAATATATGCACTCAAGGATATAAATTTCCCCCTGAGTACTGCCTTGGCTGCATCCCACAGAGTTTGGTAGGATGTCTCATCATTGTCATTTTCTTCAATGAAATTGTCGATTGTTTCTTTGATTTCTTCTTTGACAAATTGGTTTTGGAGAATCATATTATTTAATTTCCAATTAGTTTTTGATTTGCCTGTCTAGGTGCCCTTACTAATTATTAGTTTTATTGCATTATGATCTGAGAAAGTTACATTTATCATTTCTGCTCTTTTGCATTTGTTTGCAATGTTTCTATGCCCTATTACATGGTCAGTCTTTGTGAATGTACCATGTGCAGCTGAAAAGAAGGTGTATTCCTTTTTGTCCCTATTTATTTTTCTCCACATATCAATTAAATCTAATTTTTCTAGGACTTCATTCACCTCTCTTGCTTCTTTCTTATTTATTTTTTGGTTTGATTTATTTAGATCTGAAAGAGGAATATTTAGATCTCCCACTATTATGGTTTTACTATCTATTTCCTTCTTGAGCTCTGCCAGTTTCTCCTTTATGAATTTGGATGCTATGCCACTTGGTGCATACATAATGAGCACTGTTATTTCCTCATTGTCTATACTGCCTTTAATCAGGATGTAATGACCTTCCCTGTCTCTTTTAATCATTTCTATTTTTACTTTGGCTTTGTCAGAGATCACAATAGCCACTCCTGCCTTCTTTTTCTCATTTGACACCCAAAATATTTTGCTCAAGCCCTTAACCTTAAACTTGTGTATGTCTACCTGCCTCATATGTGTTTCTTGTAGACAACATATGGTAGGATTTTGGTTTCTGATCCACTTTGCTATTTGCTTCTGTTTTATGAGTGAGTTCATCCCATTCACATTCAGAGTTATAATTATCAATTGTTGTATTTGCCGACATTTTGGTATCCTCTCCTAGTTCTACCCCTTCTTCTTACACTATTTCCTTTTATACCAGTGGTTTGCTTTAAGCCAGTAACCCTTGTCCCCTCCCTTGATTTATTTCCCTTTCTATACCCCCTCCCTTATTATTCCCCTCTTTTTATTTTTAAGGCCTAATGAATTCCCTCCCCCTTCTTCTCCCCTCCCTTTTTTGACCTCCCAACTCCCCTGCTCCCATTGGTTTATCCCTTCTGACTTTCTCAGTAGGGTTAGATAGAGTTTTATATCCCAATGGATATAACTATTCTTCCCTCTCAGGCTTAATTACACTGAGAGTAAGGTTTAAATATTACCTCTTAATGCTCTCTTCCTCTCCTTCTTATAATAGAATTCATCCCTTCTCCTTCCCATGCCCTCTTTGTGTGTAATAGAATATCCTATTTTTCTTATTCCTTCAAGATTCTCTTGGTGTCCTCTACTATTCATCCCCCTCTTTCCTTCTCACCCATATTATCTTAGACCATTTAGTATTCCAATCTCTCCCTATGAATAATTTTTCTAATTATTATAATAGTGAATGCTATAATGGTGATCAGAGTTCACTACAGAGAATTATACATAACATTTCCCCACATAGGAGTACCAATAATTAGAACTTATAGAAGCCCTTAAAGAGGCAAATTTAAAAAATATGAGTTTTCTTACTTTCCCTTCTGTTTCTTATTTACCTTTACATGTTTCTCTTGATTTTTGTGGTTGGATATCAAACTTTCCATTTAGTCCTGGTCTTTTCTGTGCAAATGCTTGGAAATTTTCTATCTTGTTGAATGCCCAAACTTTCCCCTGGAAGAATATAGTCAGTTTTGATGGGTAGGTGATCCTTGGTTGTAAACCCAGTTCTCTTGCCTTTCTGAATATCATATTCCAAGCCTTGCGGTCTTTTAGTGTGGAGGCTGCCAGATCCTGTGTGATCCTGATTGGTGCTCCTTGATATCTGAATTGTCTCTTTCTGGCTTCTTGTAAAATTTTTTTCTTTTACTTGGAAGCTCTTGAGTTTGGCTATTATATTCCTGGGAGTTGTCTTTTCTGGGTCTAGTGTAGAGGTTGATCTATGGATCCTTTCAATGTCTATATTGCCCTCTTGTTGTAGAACTTCAGGGCAATTTTGCTGAATAATTTCTTTTAGTATGGAGTCCAAATTTCTATTAATTTCTGTTTTTTCAGGAAGACCAATGATTTTCCCGATTGTCTCTTCTAGACTGGTTTTCTTGATCTATCAGTTTCTCATTGAGATATTTCATGTTTCCTTCTATTTTATCTGTGTTTTGACTTTATTTGTTCTTGCTGCCTTGATAGATCATTGGCTTCTGCTTGCCCAATTCTTGTCTTTAGAGACTGATTTTCTGCTATAAGCTTTGGATTTTCCTTTTCAGTTTGGTCTGACCTGTTTTTCAGCTGTTTGATTTTGGTCTCCAATTTGCTTATCAGTTCTTTTGATTTGGGGGCATCTTTTTCTTATTGCCCAATTCTAGCCTTTAGAGACTGGTTTTCGGCTACAATCTTTTGGTTTTCCTTTTCAATCTGGTAATTTCTGATCTTTCATTTACTTGCCTCACTTTCTAATTGTGAAATTCTGCCTTTTAAACTGTTATTTTCTTGCCAGATCTCTTCCATCATTCTCATGATCTCAGATCTGCACTCTTCAAGACCTTGTGACCCATTTTCATTGTTTTGGGAAGGTTTGGATTGTTTGTTCTCCTCTACTGTTTCCTCTGTTGTCTGGGTTTTTTCTGTGTAAAAATTGTCAAGTGTTAAAGGTTTATTCTTCTTCACCTTTCTCTTCTGGTTTTCTTGATAATTCTGGCTTGCCATTGTAAGCTGAGTTCCCTCTCAGCTTTATGCTTGCACCCAGGATCTGTCTGCGGCTCTTTAGAGATTCCTGAGGTCTCAGGTCTAGTTGTTTTGGGACAGGCCTCCTGGTGATCTCCTTGCTCGTTCTTCTGCCTGAAGCTCCTTTAACAGTCTCAGGGAGCTGCTTCCGTAGTCAAGCACCTCTCTGCACTGGGTCCCCACTCAAGGTCCCCACTCAAGGTCCGCTCCTGCACTCAGAATCAGCCCCTTTGTCCGAGCACCCATCCCCGCTTTAATCCGTGCCTCAGCCCGCGCATGTGACAGCCCCTTCGCCTGCGCCTGGGCTCAGGGTCTGCACTCAGAGTCCACAAGTTCCTCAGTCTCCTGGGGGGGGTCCCAAGTCTTGTTGCTCCCAGGAACAAGCCCTGGTGTGCTGCCAATGACCCAATGGGTGCCCGAAACCTGCTCTGACTCCTGTGCGCTGGCTTTGGTGGGGTAGGGTGGGGGAGGGGGTTGCTCCGCTTGTGTTTTTGTGGGAGCTGTTTCACCCCTTTATACCATGGAAATTCCCCGTTTCCACGTACCTCTGATGCTGCGCCCTGTTGTGGGGTCCCTTCTTTCCGCTGGATTTGTTTTTATGTCTTCTTGAGTAGTCCTATATGAGTGGCTTAGGAGAAGTCAAGCTTTTTACTCTGCTGCCATCTAAACCCGGAACTTTGATTTGCATTCTTCAAATTTTTACATTCTATGTGGCAACTTTTGTACTGGCCATTAGTCTTGCTTAAAATGTGCCCATTTTTCAACTCCATCTCCCAGAATCCTTAGCTTTCTTCAAAACTCAATTATTTTCTGCATGAAATCTTTCCTCATCTTCTCAGGTTCTGTAAATATGCTATGTTCTTCTGAAAAGAATATTCCTTTAGGGCAGGGGAGTTATTTTTATTGCATTATTGCATTTGATTTCCCCAATATGTAATTCAGTCTGACAATAATAAGTATTTAATAATTGCTTATTAATTGATTAATAAAATCAGTAAGTCTGGGTCAGGTAGGATCATTTGATATAGAGATGAAGAAGCTGGACAAGGCCTAACATGCTTACCATATGAAAGTGTGAGGCAGGCATAAATGAGAGCAGGTATAACTGTTATTCTGTGGGGTAATTAGTAATACAAATATGGCCAATAGAACTTTCCTTCCTCTTCCATTCTCGGTGAGGGAATCTGTATTTTGTTTACATGTACTAACTTAGGGGGAGGAGAGGTGTTAGAACATGTTCCTTTATTTGGAAGTTTTATTGCTTTAATTGTTTACTCTCATCTCTAATACTTAAAAAAAAACAAACCCCAAAACCCTACATGGCAATTTAACATGAGTTTATCTAGGAAAACATAGAGTATAATCAATGAATGTGAAGTAAAAACTAGTAACGGAAAGAGTTTTTTTCCTATATAGGCTGAGTAGGAGCCAATAAGAGAGAGATTGTGCTTGCTGTTAATAATAGTTTTCCATAATGTGTGTATAATATGTATATTTGTGTTTTGTATACATATGTGTTTTTCTACATTTTGCTGGTTGTAGCATATTATAAAGTCTAGAGTCTGACTACAATAACTGAAATCAATTTTATGTCATACAACCTCATCTTGCCACCTGATTTATTGCTATATATTTATCTTATCCTCTTGAATTCTTTTGCAATCTAAGGATTATGTTTAATAATTTGTTTCTCATTAATAACACCACAGTTTTTCTTATTAAGCACTTTAATTCATTATATAACATTTAATGAACCTTCCCTACAAGAGTAGATGACTCCTCTACTTGCTGGAAACAGTCAAAAATCATTGAGCTTACTTCAGATACTGATTGAAATCTAATTTTCCTAAATTTTTTTTTGTTCTTTTGCCTCTACTAAGCCTTTTTACCTTTGTCTTCTCTTTGGTAACCACGGAAAACAGCCTTTCCCAAATTTACTGTACTAGCCAGACTTTGTATAAAATTCTTTTTAGCAGGATAATTTCTCTCATTATTATCTTTGTATCTCCAGTTCCTAGAATAGTGCCAGCTACATAGTGAGTATATACATAGTGATTGATAACACCAAGTTAAAATAGTTTTGAAAATAAATTTCTCCTTAACTTTTTCTTTGTATCCTCCACAGATTCCTCATAGATCCCCATTAAGACACATTGTCTCTGTCTCTCACATACACCCGCATGCACACATATTTCCTGGATTCTATAGGAAAAAATACTTCATCATTATCTATTTTACTAACTGACTTTTGGAATTGCCAGTTTACACATTTTATCTCAACATTCTGTGAACACTCATGCTTCTAATGAGACCATATTAGTTTCTGTCACCTATATAAGAGAAATTATCCTGAAACAATTTTAACACATATGCTTACAATAGATCTTTACATCTTGGCTTTCTAAAGAAAAAGAGCACAAAAGCTGTGTGGTTGAAGCCACACTGAAGCAGATAAGGCTGCTACTAACTTTACCTAGTGTTGATGACCACTAGTAAACACAATAAGCAAGTGACATATTCCAACCTATATTTTAGGGAAATTACTTTGATGACTTCACAGAAGACGGATGGCTTAGAGATGAGAGATATTTAAGTCATTTCTGTAAAGAAAATTGGGGATTTCATAGAAATATTCTCCTAATCTATATCTTCTTATTTTAGCTTCAATCTAATTGTACTACCTGTTAATGAATGTCTAAGAATAAAATGGATACTGGGTAGAGGACACAAGTTCATAGAGAGATATGAGAGAAGCTATAGTTGAAAGGATGTTAGCAGGACTCAGTATAAATATTCTTATATTTATATATACATTTTATATGTTATAGATAGACATATAAAATGCTTATCAATATGTTAGTAGGTTTTTAAAGTGACACAAGTCAATGGGGAATGAGTTTTATTTATATATTTATTTTTAGGAAAGCAATGAAATATTTGACTACTAGATTTTTTTTAAGATTTGACAAACATTTTAGAAGATATTTTAAGGTAAAGATGCAGATTTTTTTTTTTTTGGTTTTGTTTTACTAAAACAGCCATAGAAATTAAATCGAATTGAGCAAATTCTTACTATGTTAGAGCTTTAGATAACTATTCTGCAAACTATGAGTGTCTCATTTTGTTTCAAAATCCAATCTGAACTAATAGGGTACTAGTATCAGGCCATCAAGCCCCTAATATTTGATGTAATCAATCAGTAATTGGGAAGAAATGGGATGGCTTTGTAGCTCACACTAAAGTTGAAATGGGGGAAGGGTACTGCAAATGACTGTCACAAGAACCCTTTTTATCCTTTCATGGGAAGTCCTTTCATTGAGACAGGGAGTATATTGCCTCTTATATGGTTATTAGTGTATTATTAGTTACAAACTAATTATTCATTACAAATTAATTATTAGTAGTTTAGTTACAAACTTAGTATACCGAAGGAGGCTACCAATGTTCCCTGGTCATTGTTGACCTTTCTGCATGTTAGACTGCTAACAATAAGAATGAAAGTCATTTTTCTTAGTACATTCAGGAATTAGAGAGTTCTTTGCTTTTAGGGACCATATAATGAAAAATAGTGGATATGGAGGCTATACAAGGGATCTTTCTTGATAAATGTAGAGGCTGACAATTCAAAAGCAGAAACTCATTCTATGGGTCCCTCTACAAGGAGGAACATGGAATTATTGGCATGGTGGGGATTCTCCACCAAGGGACTGGGATAGTTGCATGAAAAATTCAAAGAGAAGCCCAGTGAATCCCTGCAACAATGTTTCCTGAGAGTATGGTCCAAATATAGTCAATGCTGGCTTCTCTTCAGCTGACTTTCATAGGCTTGGAAAGAATTTGTTATAGAATTAGATAAATATATTAGACCCTCTAGACAGAAACCACCTTTTGTCTTTTTTAGATGGGTGAGATGGGGAATTATTTGAACCTAGCCCTTATGCAGAGGAGAAGGTGATGTTCCTAAAGAAAAGGGGTTTACTAGATTAGAAATCGTGTGTTCTTCCCACTCCAATTTCCAGGTATACTCTATGCCTCACCTGCCTTGGGGGACAATTAAGACTATATCCTGCTGTCATTTTTTTTTTTAATGTACTGACATAGTTGTTTAAAGAAATCCTTGGGAGAAAATGTCCCTGAGCTACTACTTCAAAGATAGTGCTTTAATAGAATACAGTTTACAACAACAAAAAATTGCTATTGCAAAAACTTCTGTGGCTTGAGAAATGGTCAAATAAGAAAGTAAACCTTTGAATATCATTAAGAATTGTATGTATGCATGCATCCGTTGTTTGAGTGGCACAGTAGGGAGTCATGTTGCATTTCTTCCAAGTCTGCATTTTTTATTACAGCCTTGTTGTAACTTTTACCTTGTCTACAATAGGTCTCTGCTGTAGTGAATTGGTAGCCAATCTGACCTAGCTAGGTGACCCTTTAGATTAAAATTTTCAAAAATTTAATGCAAGTTTCCATAGTAGTTTATTTTGGTTCTTGTTGAGATAAGCCATATCAGATCATCTTTAGGAAATTCTTAGGTAATCAAGAGGAATTGTGTAGCTGTAGAGATAGTTATTGTTTTCAGAGTAAGAATAGGAAACTTTGTTACATTATTGAAGATTATGAATATTGGTAAGGAGAGGATAGATTGATATAGGTGGCTCCTGGGGGAAGAAACTCTTTATGTGAATTTTGTATGTTGTGGAAAAGTGGAGGCAAAATTTGAACATAGATTTCCTGATGCCAAGACTGGCCTTCTACCTCTTATGTGAGTATATAATGGTTTTGAAATTGTAATATGCTTTGAAATTTTGTCTTTAGGAATGTCTTGAATGTCTTGACTATATCAGGTGAATGATTATGAGTCAAGATGCCGTCTTTAAAATTTAGGTGAAAGTTTTAGTCTTCTTCAGTTTAAACTATTAGCCTATAAAGTCCAATTATTATGACTTAACTGTAAGAGGAAGCTAATTTTTTTTATAAGGCAGAAATCAGCTATAACTGCTTTTTATTGGTAAAGTTTTTTGTACCTTTTTGTGGGTTCAAATAAGGTTCACTGAGATTTTTCCTCTTGTTATTTAAAATTTGCCCTTTATCTTAAAAAAAATCTCTAAGATCTCTGAGTGTTGCCTAATGGCTTAACCAAACACTAGTAGTTTTACTTCATATTTGTTTACTCTTTACCTCAGGATCCAAAGCCACCAAATTAACCAATGGAAACCAAATGGATGTAGATGGTTGCAAAGAGAATTTCAAAATGAGTTGTAAATGACATAGTCATTGAATCACACAGACTATTGTTCAGAATGTGTCTACTTTTTTCAAGTATACATTTTTATTTCTATTTTATTATTTAAAAATAGATTTATTATAAATATTCATTTTTGAAAAATTTCAAGTTCTAAATTCTCTCTCTCCCTCCAACCTCATTCCTACTCATTGAGAAAAGTGATTTCAGCATGATATAATTATAAAGTAAAATCATGCAAAGCATATTTCCATATTAGTTATGTTGCAAAAAACAAAAAAGGCAAGGAAAATAAAATAAGTGAAAAATATATTCCAGTATGCACTCAGACTTCATCAGTGGTCTCTCTGGAGGGGGTAACCTTTGTCATCATAAGCCTTTCAAAATTGGTCATTATATTGATCAGAATATTTAAGTCATTCATAGTTGATCATTGTTATGTTATTGTGTAAAAATAATGAGCAATGAATTGATTATTGATATAAACTGATTAGATACTCTGCTTTCTGTACTTACAAAGTATCTTCTCTTTATATATGTAAAGCTTATAAGTGAACTTCTCTTCAGGGCCAGGTGCAAGGACTCTAAAGAGACTCTTGTTATACAAAAATAAAATATTTATGGAGAATATAAGGATGTAAAAGGATTTCTAACTCTAAGGGATTCTAACTCCACTCAAATAAAACTCCCTGGTTCCACAAAGAACTGCTTCTCCTGTTTCCACAGGCTACACTGATCCTTCCTGATCTGACTAACCCAAATTTTCCCTATTCTACAATAAACTAACACTATTATCCTTATAAGAAGTATATAATTCTTAACTTTGTCTCCAAGTTATAAAAATGACAAAGACCAGCTGGCTTGATCCTCAGTAATAACCAAGTTAGGACTGTGAGTCTTAGTAGACTCAGAGTCCAAACCAAAGGTCAGGTCTTTCTTTGGTCTTCTCAGAGATAAAATAATTTATGAAACAGCAATAGACAGTCACTAGTGTTTCCCCCAGTTGGAAAAAGAAATCACTTAGCCCCTTCAGGTTTTTCCCCTCCTTTCCTTCTACCTCAGACAGTAAGGAGAGAGAGAAAAGATGTCACATGCTCCCAGCACTCTGAAAGAGAGTAACTGCCACTCCCAGAGACTTAACTGCCAACTCCCTTAGAGCAACAGTCATACCCAGAGAGAGAAATTGCTACAAAAAAAACCAAAACAAAACACAAAAAAAGTTACACTGTCAACATTTGAAACTGACACTGTCTCAGATCTGTTTCAAACTCCAATTCTTTCTCAAGCCAGCTTCTTCACTTCTTATCTCTAAACTAATATAACAAGACTTAATTTCTAATATCATCCTTATGATTTTCCCCCTTTGAGCATATGGAAGAGATAAAAAGTCTCTTCCATATGCTCACTATTCTATGTAATTCTAAAGCTATACCTAACATTATTATTATATTTGCCCCCCAAAAGTCTTAATCTTATGCTTATCTTATCCTTTTCTTATTGCTACACCTTATCTATGCTAACCTGCACTAGGGATATAAATCAAAGAAAAGAAAATTTCAATGAAAACAAATAATCAATGAAAACGTATTTGCACAAATGCAAGTGCAAAACATTCAATTACAGAAATTCAAAATGCAAACTTTTGATAAACTTTTGAAACATTAAAATACAGTTACAAAAACAAATTTAACTTATGTTTTACAAAAGACTAGTCTATTTAAAATAATAACTATGCAAAACTATTGCAAACTGCATGTTAAAAAATCCTATTTGAACAATTCAAACAAAACTTTTTACTATGTTAAGACCTTATCCTATCCCTAATACAGAAAACCAAAACTAACTACGTTAAAATTCAAAATCATCTTGCTATACTAATAAAACCAAAACTTTATAACAATTTACCTATATACACATCTATATAAATCTACAGATCTGCACAATTTCTACACCTACGTATATGTTATATACAAATTATTTACATGTTGCAGGAGGAAAATAAACTTCTCCCCTTAAGATAGTCTCAGAAAACCTTAAAGATTTTCTTTAGAAAGATATGTATGTTCTCCTGATGTTATCTCCTAGGAACACATAAAGTCTTCCAATGAGATAAGATCTTATTAATTTAATATGTACAATCATTAGTATCTTTCCAAGGTGATTTATCTGTATTTATTTATTTCCATGACTATTCATCACCTGGTTATGATGTTGCAGAGTTTGTTCTCTTTTTCTTATCTCAAAACTAATATAACAAAACTTGATTTCTAATATCCTTATAATTTTTATTACTCTGTTCAACGTTCTGGTTCTGCTCACTTCACTTTGCATCAGTTCTTATAAATCTTCATAGGTTTTTCAAAAACCATCTTGGTTATCATTTCTTATAATCACAATCATATTGGGCCATTCTTCACATGGACATTCCCTCAATTTCCAGTTATTTAAGTTTATAATCATTTAAGGGATTTAATGTTTTTTTCACCAGCTTGTGAAGGAATTGGGCAAAATGGTCTTCAAGATTTGCTTCTTTGATGGTAAAGTAGCAGTTATTAGAATACATTGTAGCTTTATTTGATCTATTACAGGTGTTCCTTCCTTTCTTCATTCAACAATCAATTGATGGGCACTTATTCATTCAACAAATAATCAATTGATAGGATTTATTAGGCATTTATTATGTGCCAGGCATTGTACTAAATGCTAGGGATACAAAGAAAGACATGAAAAGAAAAAAATACACACCAAAAATATTTATTAAGAATCTTAATACATACAAGGAAAAAAGGTTGCTGTGATGCAGTTTCTGTTCTCAAGTAATTACAATCCAAGAAGTGGGTGAGGACAAATACACAAATGGTACTTCTATTCCCTGTTTAAGAAGGCTGTTATAATATTCAAAAGATGCAATATTTGTAAAGAATTTTGCAGACTTTAAAATGTTATGTAACTATAAGTCGCTATGGAAACTCCCTCCTCTAATGTTTAAAATATTTAAAAATATTTAGTTAGCATGCCTTTTAAAAAGCATTTCTTACGTATAATAATAATAGTAATGAAAACTCATATTTGTAAGGCATTCTAGGGTTTTCAAAGTGTTTTTTTTTCATGACAAACTTGCAGTTTATAGAGTATTAATATTACTAATCTCTATTTTGTCATCTTTTGTATAACAACATTATTGAAAGTCTTTCTTGTTACTTTAACCAATGAAGACCTTTAAATTTTGACTTTGTAGCAGGTAAAAATTAACACAACTCTGTTAACACACTTAAATCTGTGGTTAAGTAAAGGCAATCAGTTTTAGATCATTTCAGGGAGAACCTGATAAATTTTGCTAAAACTTGCAATTTAGATGGTTTCATTGCTAAAACTACTGAATGGCTTTCATTTAAAATCACATTATGGAATGGAAACAGGTCTCCAGGGCAAAAGGTTAGTGCTAATCTTTCCTTAATCTCTATTTTATCCCCTCTCCTTCAAAGCCTGAAAAGTCTATAACTTAAATTGTTTTCATGACTGAAATGATTTAGTGTCATGTTTGATGAAGTGTATTGACCTTGAGCAACAGTTTGAATTAAGATCTTTTCAATATAGTAAAGATTTTTTCCTTCTATAATGAGTTTAGCTTCAAGAATGAAGGCAAAATGTAACCAAGTGATCAGATGAGTTAAGATTGGGAACAGTTCTATCTTGAATTTTATTTTTCTCCTTTGACATAAAAACTTACAGATTCCTCTTGAGTTTGCAATTCTGAGCCAATTCATTTTGAATAGGTATGCAGGTGTGTTCTATCAGTATGATATCACTTTACAAACCTTCCATTCTTTATTTTTTAATTTATCCTGATGTGGAATAAACTTGAGTTTTCCTGTTATTAGTAGCTGTTTACCTTGATCTGTTTCTGAATACTGCATATGTGACTAAGAGTAATTATTTCCTCAAGTTGTAAAGTTCAGCTTTCGGGTCAGAATACAATTTTGATAAAAAGGCTTCTTGAATTCACAACTGTTGAAAAGTTGCCCATTAAAATTTAACTTGGTTTATGCTATGTAGGATATGGAAGAAATACTTCAGAAATTACAAATTTTAACCAGGTATGAAGAAATGAAAATGTGACACGTAAACATAATGGACTTCCCCAAAAACTTTTTGCTTCTCACTTTTAAAGAGAATATTTCAAGATAGAAGAAATATTTGAACATTGAACAGATCTGTAAGCATCTCTATAATAATCTTTTAATTCATTTCAAATGACTACATTTGGATCTAACAGTTTTGACCTTGATGTGCCAGCATCTGTTCTAGTTCACTTTTTTTGAAATCATCTTTTTTCTCATTTCTAGTAGCAGTCTATCATATTAATATACTCTATCATATTCATATATTCATCAGTCACTCAATAAATACTTATTAAGTACCCCCTTTTTACAAGCAGTTGCTGGAGCTACAATGACAGTAAAAAGACAGTTGTGTCATCAAGAAGCTTACAGTCTAATAAGGGAGAAGCATGCAAACAACTATGTACCATTTAGTTATAGAATAAATAAGAAATAATCTGCAGGAAGAAAACTCTTGAATTAAGAGGGACTGAGAAAGCCTTTTTGTAAAAGGTACTATTTTTGGAGAAACCACTAACTGGGAAGCTTCATATAGGAGAATGTGGTTTCTAAGTTGTTGAATACAATTTATATGCTATTCAATATTTTTGTGAATGACTTAGATAAAATCATAATTGGCATGCTTGAATGAAAATGTGTGTATTCTAGGCTTGTACATATGCTCAGAATTTGAAGATAACATGAGGTTTGAGGAATTGCTTAAAGCCAAGTTTTGCTAGAATGTAAAGTTTTTGAGATGGAATGAAACAAGGCTAAAAAGGTAGGTAGGAGTCAGATTGTGTAAGGATGGGATTTGTGCAAGGTGGATGGGACAAAAGGAGCCAGAGAAGGAGTAGCTGACAGTTGGTGACAGTTGAGATGAAGGAGGATTCTGGGTAAGGCTCCAGAAGAGGAAGGAAAGGAGAAGGACTTCTGGCAGAGGACTGAGAGAGGGAGGAGGAGAACATCTTCGCTCAAATCCAGTCCTGTGGACTTCCTGAGGATATTTCTTTGGACATTGAAACCCTGATTTGCTGGTCAAAGGCATCCTGTCATTTATCACCCAGTAAGACTTCAATCATCGAGTTAGCTAAGTTTTTGGATTCCATTTTGGGAGCGATCTCTTAGTCTCCTTTTCCCATTACCCAACCTTGCTGAGAGACCCCCTTTCAGTCAAAACTTACAATTATAGATAGGGATAGAAATAGAAATAGAAGGAGAAGAGGCAGGGGGAAGAAGCTTAGGAGTAGGAGCCATTAAGGTTCTCACCTAAGTGACGAACTCCATAGGAATAGAAAAGAGGGCACCCCAAATCCCTCTGCCCTTTACCCCTTTCCCCAATTCCTTGAATTGTGATTAATAAAAGCCATTCATTAGTCAGATAGCATTCCAGAGTGCCTTAGAGACAACAAGAGGAACAGGAATCACAGCTTGGTCTAGTTGCCTCCATCTTGAAGCCAGACCATCTGCTGTGAAGTTGACTGACCTCAGGGGAGGGTTGTGTGAACCCCCGCGCTCATTCAGAATCAGATTGGGGTCCCCCATACCTCATCTTATAGGGAAGCCATACCCCCCAACTCCTCTGGTGACCATCCAGGTCACCCAGTTTCGGGGTGACATCCCCTTGAAGTCTCCCACTGTATATTTGGCCACAGGGGAGAACTAGAAGAGAGTCTCACCTCATAGACTCTCTCTCTATCCCCCTATATCATAACATTGGTTACTTGGCTCTCATTATTACAGTTTTGGCAGAGGCTCTCTTTATTCTTATAATTGTGAAAAGTAAGGGTTTGTATTTTATTCTATAAACAATGGGGAAATACTGGAGGTTTTTGGTTATGTGACATGATTGTGACCTATCCTTTAGGAAAATTATTTTGTCAGCCAGCAAATGGATTAGAGAAATAAAACACCAGAAAGAGAGACACCATTTAGGATATGAGAAAAGGGGAACTTCTGAAGTAGGAGAGATGTGAAGATATAATTTATAAAACTTGGTAGTTTGTTGACTGGGAGCAGTATGTGAAGGAAAAAGAAGTGTCAAGGGTGACTGAAGCTCAGGACCTTGGTGACTGGAAGCATGGCAATATCTTCTGAAGGTAGAATTATGGAGGAAAAGATTTTATTTTATTTTATTTTGTTATTTGGTGAATAAGGAATTCTGTTTTGGGCCTGTTGGATTTGAGATATCCATGGGATACTGAAGATAAGATATCTAAGTAGGTGATGATTCAGGATCAGAAATTTTAGAGGTACATATTCTTAATAGAGATGATACTTGACTAAACCATGGAAGATGAGGAAGATGCTCCACAAGAGCAAAGGTAAGAGAGCTGTCATTTGAGGAAGAATGGGAAGTATCTGGAATGGTTTGGAAACATTTCAAGAGGTACTTTACTTGAAGAAGCAACAAATCATCCCTCAAAGACTTAATTGAAAGCCTCTAAATAAAATATCATGTTCTATAATTGTGAGCACTAACTGATAGATTTAGCCACAAATTCTTCTGCTACATGTAAGTAGGAGTAAACCCTAGCTAGCCATTTGGTCTCAGAAGTAATCAGTTGTGAGTAAAGTTAATAATAATAATAGATTTAGAACTGTCCATAACTTAATGAGTATTATACTAATGAATTATACTATGGGATACTGGCTTATTGGAGATAAAAGAAAAGGCTTATCTTAATATCTTTACCACACCTGAGTCTACTGAAACTGTGAATGATGATATGGTTGGGTTTAAATGTGATTGTTTTCTTTTGGAAATAAATTGTTGAAATGAGATTTTTGTGGCCTTCTAGTTTAGTGTACTTTACTTAGTCAATTGACCCAAAGCTTTATGTATTAAATATATTTGCATTAGTTTCATTCATTCTGAAACAGTAAGTAAGAGAGCTAGACTTGAAATCAAGAATGCCTAAAGTTCACATCTTGTTTCAGATTCTTGCAGGATGTATGAGGGCCAGTATTGTGCATCAATTTCCCTGCTTTAGATAACACTAACTTAAGTACAAACTTGAACTAGGTGGAGGAGCTAGCAAACCACTTAGTGAATTCACACCCTACTTAGTGCTAGGTATGAAGCCAGCAAGATACTTGGAAAGCTCCACCTTTTGTCTAACTCAGTCAGAAACTTGTGAATTCTTTTAAGAGTTCACACCCTCAGAAACTGTGAACCCTTTCAATGAATATTCAGCCCTCCAGAAGGTGCAAACTGGTTCCCACAAACACTTCCCTCCCTGGGCAGTGCTAGACTATTTGGAAGCTGTGATTGGCCCCTGTGAAGAAGGGAGGAGACAAGAAGCCACTATAAAAGACCCTGAATTTCTGAGGTTAAGAAGTGTGGTCTTCAAGAAGAGAGTTGACTCCAAGAAAGAAATCAACTTCAAGAAGAAGGTTGGCTCAAAGAAGAAAGTCAGCCTCAGGAGTCACCTTGAGCTCAAATAATTGTCTCAACTTGCCTCTTGGAGGGAACTTGGGTGAGTGGATAGCTGGCTTTCCCTCCCTGTCTTCTGGAGAGAGTTTAATTCTGGTAGAAGGTTTAACAATTCCTGGCTGAGCCAAGAACTTGAACAATATTTAGTTAGATAGGTTAATGTATTCTCTATCCTTTTGTATTCCTCTGCTTTCACTCTTTCCACTTCTTTTGTAAATAAAAGATTTATAATTTTAACACAAGTCAACTAGCATTTCTAATTTATTTATTTGTTTGTTTTTTAAACCCTTACCTTCTGTGTATTGGCTCCTTGGTGGAAGAGTGGTAAGGGTGGGCAATGGGGGGTCAAGTGACTTGCCCAGGGTCACACAGCTGGGAAGTGTCTGAGGTCAAATTTGAACCTAGGACCTCCTGTCTCTAGGCCTGGCTCTCAATCCACTGAGCTACCCAGCTGCCCCCTAGAAGTATAGTTTTGAGCAAGCTATTAACATCTCTGGACCTTTGTTTCCTTATTTATGAAATGAGAGAGACTAGAGAAGAAAGGATAGGAAAAAAGTAGACTCAGGGGAAGTATGATAATCGTTGACAGATTTGTTCACTTTGGCTCCAGAAGGTAGAACCAAGAGCAATGGATAGAAATGGAAAAAAAAATGATAGATATCAGGAAAAATTTCCTTACAATTAGAGCTGGCCAGTAGTGTTCCAACTTCTTGAAAGATATGGAGGCAAAGAATACAAATGAATATAATATAGAGCACATCTTGGTTATATTATCCTGGGGGTTCATTTTGTATTTGAGTTGGTCGAGATGAGCTTCTTTTCAATTCTTAAATTCCTTTTTTAAAAATTCCATAATCATGTGATCCTTAAGGACCCTTCCACTTATAATCTTCTATAATTGCAAGTTAACTGTTTTAGCCAACATTAAACTGTCTAGTTGCAAAGGTTTTTAGAGTTGGTATCAACTGGGCTCTGTTTTATTAGTCTTCTAAGTAAATTCCATTTTTTCCCTCCTAGTATTTTGTTGAGTCTGGCCTTTTCTGCATTGAGAGTGGAAATGTTAAAGATTGAATACATATTACATCACAAGATTATAAATAGGCCAATTATTTACATTAATACAGTATGGAAAAGATGGTATTGAGTTTGAAGAGTCTTTTCTATTGTTCTCAGGCTTCTCATAGACCAAATTTTAAGTATGTAATAGAGTAGATGCCTTTGTTTCTTACACTTTTTCAGGAAAATGGCCAGAAGAGATAACTCATGGCTGAGAAATGAGAATAGGAAGGCAAGATTAGTTTGGGAAACTATATGTTGGCCAAATTGATTTGTCTAAGCCAGTTTGGTGGGAGGAGGAGAAAAGGGAATTTATTACATTCCCATTATGTGCCAAGAATGATGCTAAATATATGTTTACAAATATTATCCATATTTGTCTCATTTGTGATTTAATGATGGACAGGTGGAAATACAGAGATATTGGGGACTCAGTTCTTCTGTTTCACTAAGACCTTTGTGCTAGAAAATATAGTTTGAAATAAATGAATAAGCATATTGGAAATACTCAGGTTTAGAAATATGCTACACCAAGATATTAATGTTTAAGGTTCTTTTTGGTAATATAGTTCGATCTCCCCTACAGTGATTCCAGGTTATTTCTGAGACCTAAATACAAAATTTCATCTCCTGTTGGCATGGCTTTTTTAATTTTTGGAATGCATTTCCCCTTATGTCTGCCTCTTAAGAAGTCTTAGCTTAGTTTCTCTTTTTATCCCTAGTGTCTAGAATGGTGCCTGGCACATAGTAGGTACTTTATTCTTGTCAAATGAATCAAACATTAGATTGGACATTTTAAAAGAGCATTTCCTCTTCAGTGTTTCCTACAAATCAAATGAAGAAAAAGAGGCAAGGTGAAAGAAGATGAAAACTGTTTATGACAAAGTTTGCCTTAATAGAAGCATTATCATTGTATTTTTATGTCATTAGCCATCAGATTTTGGGGGTTTTAATGCTATATGTAGAATTGTAGCAAGCCCCTTATAGAAGGACATTATTTTGTTCTTTGTAACATGATAATTGCCACAATTAACTTTTTTAAAAATTCAAAACATTTAGAAAGTGAACTTGTATGGAGTATCATAGGTCATATGAAAATACTTTCAAGTAGTTGGTTTATACTTTTCTGCAAAGGAATATATTATTGGTTATGAGTGTTGGGAGAAGTACCATTTGGATTGATATATTTTTCTTCTCTGTTGTAATTTCAACATTATTCATTTTTATTTCATTAAATTTAATTTTTCTTCCTATTTTAAAATTAGATTTGATGCAGGTTTATCAATTTAGTCTTTACAAAGAAGTAGCTTTCATTTTTTCTTATTTCACTTTATTGGGCCAAATGTTTGTCAGATCTTGATCATCATTATTTTTACCTTGTATTATCGAGAGCTAATCCTAGGAGCAGAAGTTTCAACTCTACATTTTCTCATTTTTCACTTGTATCCTCATTATTAACATTATCACCAGTCTTTGCAGTCTCTTAAAAGTAATTTGTTCATTTTGTGAAGATTAGTTTGGTTAACTATTGATAATGCAGTCCACGGATCTATTTAAATCAGGCATACCAAAGAGGTTGAAAGTGAATGAAGGCTCCATTGTCAGTTCCATTAAGGATATCTAAAGCACATGTGAAATATGACTAAATAGTCCTAATTTACCCTGTTTCACCTCTTGTGAGTATAAACATTAAATTCACTTTATATGGGACTAAACCATCTCAACATAAAGTCCTTTACAAATCTTAGTAATTCTTTCATTCCAGCTCCACCCCCTTCACTTTTTATGCTTTCAAAATTCACCATTTCTTGTGGTCCCTCCTTGAATAAGCACTATATGACTGAAGTCAGCAATAATGTCTTTAGAACAGTAATACATAATTATGTGGACATCTATCCTATAATTTCCTGAATTTTGCATTTTCGTTAATGTGTAATCTTCTGTTATCTAAAATTCCATAAAACATACTTTCCTCTCAGTAAAGGGAATTCTGAAAGTAGATTTATTCTCTATACTCTCATTCCTTTGCCTTTTCAGATTCCTTCATATGCATTTTCCATTTATTCCTTTGAAGAAAAATTTTCCTATTCTTTCCAAACCCACTTTCACTTAGCACTATTTATGTTTTCACATATAGACTAAGGTTTTCAATCTTTAAAAAAAGAAGAGAGAGAAACAATCTATATATTTTGGGGAAAAAAAGACTGGTTATAGCTGATAGTGTCTTGAATTATAGTCAGTTATCAGGAGTTAACAACTACTCTTAAGTCTGTGACCTTTTAAACTTAGAGCTGTAGGACTAGATTGAACCTTGCATTGTCATTTAGTCTACCCTACTTTCCAAAGGAGGATCAAATTAGATAATACATCTAAAACACTTTGTGAACCTAATGCTCTATAAATATTAGCTATTATGATTACCTTCTTGCATCTATGTCAGTCATCACATAATAATTATAGTTAAGTATTTAGCCAAATCTTTTCATTTCAGTTTGAATTAGAGTAAGGACTTTAGACTCATAGCTTAGTTCTTTTCTACCTCATCATGTTGTCTCACAAGACCTCTATATTCTGTCTCTGCTGCTTATATTGTGGAAGTAAGAAGGAAAAATACAAGGGAGAAAAATGTGAAATTAAACTTGGAACTATACTGCTTTAAGTGTATGGAATAGAAAAGAAAAGCTATAAGCAATGTTGATACTATGAAGCATTATGACATAATGGAAAGAGCACTGAAATGAAAATTTGGAAACTCTTAGCTCTTACTGACTTATTAGTATGACCATCAGCAAGTCTTTTGCCCTCTCTTTTTGCTTGGAAATTAGGGAATTATATTAGATAAATTTCAAGATCTCTTCTAGCATTGATGGCCGATTATTATTGTTAGCCAGAATAGTTGGGCTTAATTCTAAAACACAGATAATTAACATCAATGGATGAAGCTAATTAAAAGAACCAAAACATATGAGGACAGATGCCATGGTATGATTCTTCACTAAACTCCTAAGGACAGGGACCATATTCTCTTTTTTATTATAACATTTGTAAAATTCATTTAACAACTCTTGCTGAATTTATTTATTTATATCAAACTAGCTTTGACATGGCAATTCCTATCACTTTAAGATTTGAAAAGTTTTACCTACATTGTCTCTTTGAGCCTAAAAAAAAATTCTTTGATATAGGCAGTGCAGGTATAATTAAACCCACTTTACAGATAAGGAAATTAGAATTCAGAGTTCAGAGTTGGTTAGTGACTTGTTTGTGGTCACAAGTGTAAAAAGTGGAATCTGTAGAGAAATATTCTTGTCTCCAGGTGCAGTGTATTAATTAGAAAAAACATTATGACACAGTGTTCAGGAATTGCTTGAAAAAAATTTTTTTTAAAACACGGACCTTCCAAATCGCCAGGGCCTGATGGATTCACAAGTGAATTCTATCAGACATTCAAAGAGCAACTAATCCCAATACTATACAAATTATTTGATATGATAAGCAAAGAAGGAGTCCTACCAAATTCCTTTTATGACACAAATATGGTACTCATTCCAAAGCCAGGGAGATCAAAAACAGAGAAAGAAAACTACAGACCAATCTCCCTAATGAACATAGATGCAAAAATCTTAAATAGAATATTAGCAAAGAGACTCCAGCAAGTAATTAAGAAGATCATCCACCATGATCAGGTGGGATTTATACCAGGAATGCAAGGTTGGTTCAACATTAGGAAAACCATCCACATAATTGACCATATCAACAGTCTAACAAACAAAAATCACATGATTATCTCAATAGATGCTGAAAAAGCCTTTGACAAAATACAGCATCCATTCCTATTGAAAACACTGAAAAGTATAGGAATAGAAGGACCGTTCCTAAAAATAATAAACAGTATATACCTAAAACCATCCACAAACATCATATGCAATGGGGATAAATTAGAAGCCTTCCCAATAAGATCAGGAGTAAAACAAGGATGCCCATTATCACATCTATTATTCCACATAGTACTAGAAACACTAGCAGTTGCAATTAGAGAAGAAAAAGAAATTGAAGGTATCAAAATAGGCAATAAGGAGACTAAGCTATCACTCTTTGCAGATGATATGATGGTCTACTTAAAAAATCCTAGAGAATCAACTAAGAAGCTTGTAGAAATAATCAGCCACTTTAGCAAAGTTGCAGGATACAAAATAAATGCACATAAATCATCAGCATTTCTATACATTTCCAACACACTAGAGCAGCAAGAAGTAGAAAGAGAAACACCATTTAAAATCACCCTAGACAATATAAAATACTTAGGAATCTATCTACCAAAACAAACACAGCAATTATATGAAAACAACTACAAAACACTTTCCAAACAAATAAAACTAGATCTAAACAATTGGAAAGCCATTGATTGCTCATGGGTAGGACGAGCTAACATAATAAAAATGACAATTCTACCCAAATTAATTTACCTATTTAGCGCCATACCTATCAAGCTACCAAAAAACTTCTTTACTGAATTAGAAAAAACTATAACAAATTTCATTTGGAATAACAAAAGATCAAGAATATCAAGGGAAATAATGAAAAAAAATGTGAAGAAAGGGGGCCTAGCAGTACCAGATATTAAACTATACTATAAAGCAGCAGTCATTAAAACAATATGGTACTGGCTAAGAGATAGAGAGGAGGATAAATGGAATAGACTTGGGATAAATGACATCAGCAAGACAGTGTATGATAAACCCAAAGAGCCCAACTTTTGGGAAATGAATCCACTATTTGACAAAAACTGTTGGGAAATTTGGAAAACAATATGGGAGAGATTAGATCAACATCTCACACCCTACACCAAGATAAATTCAGAATGGGTGAATGACTTGAATATAAAGAGGGAAACTATAAACAAGTTAAGTGAACACAGAATAGTTTACTTGTCAGATCTGTGGGAAAAGAAAGACTAAAACCAAGCAAGAGTTATAGAAAATTACAAAATGTAAATTAAATGGTTTTGATTATATTAAACCAAAAAGTTTTTGTACAAAGAAAAACAATGTAGTCAAAATCAGAAGGGAAACAACAAATTGGGAAAAAATCTTTATAACGAAAAACTCTGACAGGGGTCTAATTACTCAAATATACAAGGAGTTAAAGCAATTGTATAAAAAATCAAGCCATTCCCTAATTGATAAATGGGCAAGAGACATGAATAGGCAATT
>NC_058130.1:289934858-289979712 GCF_016433145.1 Gracilinanus agilis | reverse complement strand
ATATATATATATATATATATATAAAATAGCCTTTCCTTTGAAAAATGAGTCTTGCATTTTGTTAAAAGTCTGTTTCTTCCTGCTTTGAATACTGTTTTAGATCTTTCATAATAAATCTTCTATTTGCCCAATTTATATTTGAATATAATTAATAGTGATAAGTAAACAAATAAACTTGTTCTTTGAAATTTTTTTGTTCATCTTAGCGGATCATGGTAAGTTAAAGCAATAGCTACATAGTATTGTGTTGTTTTTCTTTAAACCCTTACCTTCCATCTTGGAGTCAATACTGTGTGTGGCTCCAAGGCAGAAGACTAGTAAGGGTAGGCAATGGGAGTAAAAGTTACTTGCCGAGGGTCACACAGCTGGGAAGTGTCTGAGGCCAGATTTGAACCTAGGACCTCCAGTCTCTAGACCTGGCTTTCAATCCACTGAGCTACCCAGCTGCCTCCATACATAGTATTGTTGACAATTGCTCTTTACTCTGACTAAATATAGTGTCAAGAAATCATATGTGTGTATTTCAGATTTTCTCATGATGAGTTACAAGTAGTCTTCTGGCTCCTTGCACAATTTTTTATTTGTTATTGAAGTATTTTTGAGTTTTAAGTATAAGATTCCCTGTTGGCTATCTTTTGATTCAGTTGGTCAGTGTTTTTGTTTTCTGAATATAAAAGTTTGATATTATTCTTATATCATTTTTTGTAGTATGGATTTTTGATTTATCATGGTTTTTTTTAAGTGATGCAATACCCTAGGAAACAATCTATTTTCAAGGGCTTTTTTGGTGTTAAAAAGAATTAATGTTTTCTTTTAATGTCATCTTTTGATTCTCTTTTGCCTAATTTTTTCATTTCTATATTTTTAATCTCACATTTGTTTTTTCTTTTTCTTCTTTATGTCTGTTCTTTTTTCTTTTCTTTTTTCTTTTTATTTTTTAGAAAAGTTATCCATGTTTACATGATTCATGTTCTTACTTTTCCCTTCACCCCTCCCCCATAGCCTATGCGCATTTCCACTGGTTTTAACGTATATAGTCTTTCTAGACCTATTTCCAAATTGTTGATGGTTGTATTGTTGTGGTCCTTTGGGGTCTATATCCCCAACCATGTTCACATCAACCCATGTGTTCAAGCAGTTGTTTTTCTTCTGTGTTTCTGCTCCTGTAGTTCTTCCTCTGAATATGGGTAGTATTCTTTTCCATAAATCCCTCAGAATTGTCCTGGGTCACTGCATTGCTGTTAGTACAGAAGTCCATTACATTTGATTTTACCACAGTGTATCAGTTTCTGTGTACAATGTTCTTCTGGCTCTGTTCCTTTCACTCTGCATCAATTCCTGGAGGTCTTTCCAGTTCACATGGAATTCCTCCAGTTTATTATTCCTTTGAGCACAGTAGTATTCCATCACCAGCATATACCCCAATTTGTTCAGCCATTCCCCAATTGAAGGACATACCCTCATTTTCCAGTTTTTTGCCTCCACAAAAAGCAGGCTATAACTATTTTTGTACAAGTCTGTTTATCTACCATCTCTTTGGGGGTACAAACCCAACAATGGTATGGCTGGATCAAGGGGCAGGGAGCCTTTTAGAGCTCTTTGGGCATAGTTCCAAATTGCCATCCATATTGGTTGGATCAGTTCACAACTCCACCAGTAATGCATTAATGTCGCAATTTTGCTACATCCCCTCCAACATTCATTACTCTTCCCTGCTGTCATTTTAGCCAATCTGCTAGGTGTGAGGTGATACCTCAAAGCCATTCCCCAGTTGATAAATGGGCAAGGGACATGAATAGGCAATTTTCATATAAAGAAATCAAAACTATCAATAAGCACATGAAAAAGTGTTTTAAATCTCTAATAATTAGAGAAATGTTTTCTTTTTCTGAGACTCTTTTTGCAGAGAATCTCCATTTTTGTTGCCTTAGTTTCTATCCTTTTTTTCCCCACTCTGCATTAAGAACTCTGCTTTTCAATTTTATTTTATTGCTTGTATCTTTTAAAATTTTATTTCCTTATGAATTTTTCCTTGTCAACTTGGAATATAGTGTGGATTTAAAAATTAATCAAATAACTATTACATTTTATAAAATTGTATTAATAATAAACTAACATAAAAACTAGAGTGAAAAGGTGCTAAGCTTAACTTCATTCAAGAAGAAGAGAGTAAAAGAGGAAGAGGGAGGAGCTACAGAATTTATAACACAATAATGTGACCATTAAAGGGAATTTTGGGAAATACAAAGGAACTTCTGAGGGATGTAGTCTAAGGTTCAAAATCTCCATTTACAATAGAAACATTCAAACTTGTAGGCACGTGGGATCTGAAAACCCCCAATTTTAGTTAACTTGAAAGTTGAAGATCTGAAGTTTGACCTTGGCACATGAGAATTTCTCCCTGAGGGAATTCCTAACTTCATAAGTTTCAGACTAACAATAAACTTTAAAGTATTTTAGGTGGAGCTAGAAGACTTAATCAGGTGTTAAGTACCCTTTTTTGTCCTAGTAGTTTCTCCCTTTGTGTCAAAGTCCTTTCTAAGGTAGCCCTGTCCTGGACTGGATCTTTCCCTTTTGTGTCCATTGTAAAGCATCAGCCTCTCCCTGAAGGTCCAGTCCAGGACTCTTCATTTTTTTTGTAGCCATTGTAAAGCCAATCAACTATACTCTCCCATCCTCTGTTCCCCAAGAGGTATATGTTTCCCAATTTTCATGGTTGGTGGGAGCTGTCAATCTAGCAAGGTTAGCATTCCCAGGGGTTGGTAGTGGCCAGAGTCTCTTGGCTCTGTGTGGGTTTTGTTGAGGAAATTGTATAGCATCCTTCTACTGGTTAAAGAAGTGGTTTTCCTGACTCATTAATAGTTCATAGTTCTGTGTTGTTTTTTTTTAGTTTGATATTCTTATGAATTATATGCATTAAAATAATTTTTAATAGGCTATCTCTATCCCTGGATTTTTTTAGTAATGTATAGAAAGACATGACTTTTTAGGCTTATGTTCTAACTTGCTATTTTTTTCTTGAGGTTGGTTTATAAAATCTGAGGAGTCGGTCAATAATTTTTATTTTATTATTTATTATTTTTATATTTGAGACACTATACTGTTAACTTGGGGGGAAAACACAGAACTATTAATCAGAAAAACCAAGTCTTTAATCAGGAGAGGGATAGTGATCAATATTTTGGCCTCCATACAGAGTCAAGCCCCCCAAACCCACAGAGAGCCAAAGTCTGGCACTCTGGCTAACCAAGCGATAAAGGCCAGGAGAGATGGTATTCTAGGCAGTAGGGATAGCAAATGAAAAGACAACTGAATAGTGAGATTTGTGATGGACAGGTAAAGGGATAGGTCAGTGCCTCTGGATTGTAGAATAAGTGAAAGGGGTATAAAATATAAGAAGACTAGAATGATACCAGAAGTTAAAGTCCTATGAAGGGCTTTAAAATGCCAAACAGGGTTTTGTATTTTGAGATAATATGGTCAGATCTGCATTTTAGGAAGTCAAGCAAGGAGAGAACTGAAGCATGAAGACCTCTCAAGGGACTATCCAGATGATGAAGCCTCTCTCAGAGGAGAGAAGATGTATTTGAGAGATATTTTAAAGTTAGAATTGACAGGTCAGCAACAGATTGGATATGTGGAGTGAGTTAATGTGAGGATTTGAGGATGACAGGTTGCAGGCCTGGAGACTGCAGCATCTCAGACAGTTTGGAACTGGCTGTTTTGGGAAAAAGTAATAATTTCAGTTTGTTTTTTTTATTGTTGAATTTATAGTTTTATTTATTTTTAATAAATAATTTATTGTTGGATTATAGCATATAAATATATATGATATCTAAGATAAGATGTTTGTTTACAAGGCCATTGGAGATGGGAGACTAGAGGTCAAAAGAAAGGTTTGGGCAGTATATATAGATCTGAGAATCTTCTGGGAGATGATGAGATCACCAAGAGAAATAGTATATAGAGAGAAGAGGGCCCATGGTAGAGCTTTTGAGGACAATCATAGTTATCAGTAATTATCTAGATTGAGACCCAGTAAAGGGCACCAAGGAGTGTTCAGATAGGTAGAAGAGAACCAGAAGAGAACATTATCAGGAAAACTGAGGGAGAAAAGTGAAAGGAGAAAAGGATCAAAGTCTACAGAAAAGTCAAAAAGGATGAAGTTTGAGAAAAGACTTATTAGATTTGGCATTTAATACATGTTTGGTAATTTTTGAGAGAGTAGTTTCAGTTGAATAATAGGATTAGAAGCTATAACTGCAGAGTGATCAGGAAAGGAAGTGGACATTCTTGAGATAATAGCAATAGCTATCAGGTATAGATATAGAAGATTAGTGGGAGAATGGAGTTGATAGAAAGGACAATCTTCAGAAGGCAAGCTGAAATAGGATCATGTGTGCATGTAGAAGGGTTTGTCAATAAGCCAATGTGCATTTATTAAGCTCTTACTTTGTGCAAGGCATTGTGCTAATTGCCAGGAATACAGCTGCAAGCAGACAGTCCAAGACTGCAAGGAGTTTATTCTAATGGAGGAAAACAACATATAAAAGCACTGTCACCTGAAAAGAGTTGGTAGTGAAGGAGGAGATAGTGAATGGGAAAAGGATGTTGTGAAATGAACAAATAGGAAGAAGAGGGAGCTCTTTTAGAATAGCCTTCATTTTTTTTCTCTGTGAAATATGAGTGAGACAAGGTTATCAGCTGAGGGGGAACTATGAGATGTTTGTGGAGGGTTGAAAAGATATGGAAAAGCCCTTGGATTAATGAATTGATTTAAATAAGGCCAGAAATAAATCATGGAAGTCAGGAAACAGGGACTACACAAGAATCTTGATCTAGCTTTTCAGGCATGTTTGTCTTAGTGATATTTGAGCAATAATTGGTGCTGCATAAGCTTTCCTTGGATTCCTTGGCATTGCCAATAAATCAGTCACCTTACAGAGACAGGATCATTTATATTTTTCTTTCAGAATTGGAGGCACTCTACCTGCAAGTGAATGGACAGGCAAGTCTCTTACAGTTGGACTAATATTATGCCTTTAGGTCTTGTAGAGGCTATGTAGTGAAAGATAGGATGCAATTTTACAAAGAAGGTGGTCGCTGAGAGGAAATTTATACTTGTTACAACTAAAGGAGATGCATATCAGTATTACAAAAGAAAGAATGCATCCTTGTTAGCATAGCTATTCAGACTACTTCCTAGGGGACCTTAAATCCCTGGTGAGACTAGATAAAGAATAGGAGACCTCCTAGAGCTATCTGGCTTCCTTTGCAACAATAAAACTTTTTTTTATAAAAGCAGTTTGTGGTGGAAATAGATACTGAAGGAAGTAAGCTGTAAATTGGTCCTCTTGTAGTTAGTGAGGAAATACATAAGAACATGACAAATACAGTACAAAATAGAGTTTGTTATATCAATCTTATTAGAGCACTCTTAGTTCTTAAAAATGTACTTTTAACAATTTTTTAAAATTCACACTTACTACAAAACATTAACTGTTAACGTAGAATAATTTCTTCAGTAATTCAGCAATAGTTGCTCTGTCATCAATCCTGTGGAGACAGAATGGAAAATCTTTTAAGTTAAAATACTAGGCCCAGTGTATATGAAAGGTAAGGAGGAGAAGCTGGAACATTTATTGTATAGAATATTAAAAAATTTCTTATGCTCCTCTATTTCTGTCGACGTGGAATCTAGAGACCCCAAACTTGTGGCTTAGTGAGATCTGATGAACCCCAAGTTTTAGAAATAGCTTGTAGGCTGGAGACCCCCAAAGCTTGTGCTTCCCTGTTCCCCTGAGAATCCACCCTGTAGGGAATCTCAGGCTTGCCGGAGTGGTACTATGGGAGAAGCTTCTAAGGCAAAAGAATGACTTAGCTTTTACCCTAGGGCCCATTATTCAGTCTGCAACTGCTAGCCTGAGATTCCCTTCAGGGTGGATTCTCAGGGGAACAGGGAAGCACAAGCTTTGGGGGTCTCCAGCCTACAAGCTATTTCTAAAACTTGGGGTTCATCAGATCTCACTAAGCCACAAGTTTGGGGTCTCTAGATTCCATGTCGACATTTCTATGGCAAAGTCCAGCAATTTTGATTTTTTTTTAATGTTTTAATTTTTTTACAGATGAATTTTAAACACAGCACTTGAACATTAGAGTGCTTAACATTGCCTTTAAATAACTGCATTTAATTATAAAAGCAAATGAGAAATCAGTCTTTTGCATCTTGTATTTTTTGCATTTGTATTTTAAAATTTTTATTAAGCACCAATTTGACTTTACTTCTAGAATTAAACTTTTTAAATTTTAACCGATGTGTTAACTTAGAAAAAACACATAACTATTAAATAGTCATAAAAGCCACTCTTTAATCAAGGAAAAGGGGGAACAGGGCTGGTTAGGCCTCCACTCAGAGCCTGGCGCCATGTGCCTTATGCAGAGTCCAGCTGAGGATTGAACACTGCTTGCTCTGGTCCCTGACTCCCTGGGAGTGCTACCGGGCTAGATGAAGACTCCTCAGAACAAAAGAAATTGGGGAATTTATATACCATTTGGGAAGATCCAGGGGCTGGGAAAGATGATTGACATTATCATAAGGACTGGATATAATCAAGCCTGTGAAAGGAATCATAGCCAGAGACTAGGGTGGATTCTCATGGGAACAGGAAACAAGCACAAGCTTTGGGGTCTCCAACCTACAAGCTATTCCTAAAACTTGGGGTTCATCAGATCTTACTAGGCCACAAGTTTGGGGTCTCTAGATTACGCGTCAACACATGATAAATTATTTTGCAAGAGTGGTACGTACAATTTTAATTTTATTCTGGATTGGATTCAGACATGGAACTTTTATTCAATGAACAATGAATGGAATGAATAAAACGCTTTTGTTAAACACCTTGTGTCAAGCATTGCTCTAAACATATCTTGACATATAGATATCCAAATCTGCTGGCCCCTCAATGAATTTTATATTCTGTTTGGAGAGACTACATATTTATAAAGGAGTGATGCTTAGAGGAATAGAGTTGTGTGTCCCAATGTGGGAAAAAGAGAAAAAAATGGAAGGCTTAAAAGACAGTCCCTGTCTTCAAGGAACTCACAACCTCATGGGTTGGCCATAAACGTGGTGTCCCCCTGTTATCACAGTCCTCATTTTGTAACTCCAGGGCTTAGCATAGTGCTTGTAATATGACAAATAAATAATTATTGACAGGTTAATTCTCAAACACCCATTGAAACTACTAATATTCTCAAACACCTGTTGGAACTATTAATGTTAGTTTTTCAGTAGAGGTTAAAAAAAAACAAATGTAACTTGCTATTAGGGTAGGGACTAAGCCTATGATTTCATTGGTATAAGGTGAGGAAAATGCTTCTTTCAACACAGATCAATGTCTTTTTGTGGAACTTAAAGTAAAAAAAATAGCTGTCTAGAACATTGAGAGGTTAGGTGACATGCTAAGCACTACACAGCCTGTATATGTCAGAATGAGACTGGAAACTCTTATCTTCCTGGCTTCAAGGCTAAATATCTCCACAAAAATCTCTCAGTGATGAATCACGAATTTTTTTTTGTGTGTGTGAACTGGATCATCAACAGAAAAATATTTCAAGATAGAAAAATAAAATGGAAGAGAGGAAGATTGAATTGTTATGCATTTTTATAAAAGAAACGTATTATATATGGATATGTATGATGCTTTTTTCTTCTTTTCATTAATATTTTAGATCTGATCATTTGTTCATCTCTATCACTACCAATCTAATTCTTTCATCCCCCTTTCCTACCAGAAGGGCAGTCCTTTCTCTCCAAGCCCTCTCTTATAAAAAATGTGAATAGTCGAACAAAACAAATCAACATATCTGAGAATGCATTTCTGATTATATATCTTTAGATTAGGCGTTCTTAACCAGGGGTTTGGTGGAACTCATTTATGACAAATTTTTTGATAATTATATTTAAATGTTATGTATTTTATGTATTTAAAGACATTATTCTAAGCAGGGATCCATTAATTTTATGAAACAGGCAGAGGTCAATAGCTAAAAAAAGGTTAAGAATCCCTACTCTAATCTACCTGATAAGAAGCAGGAAGAATGTTTCATCATCAGTCTTGAAGTAATGATTGGTTGCTGCTTTGAGTTCTTTTAGAATTTTTTCCTCTGACATGATTTTAGTCATTGAATTATTCTTTTGGGACTTTTCACTTCACTCTTCATCTGTTTATTTAAGTCTTTCTATACATCTTTATCTCATTACATCCAAGAGCAAAAATAGGGAAACTTTGTTTTAGAAAGATATTAAAGTCAAAAGCAAAATAGGGGGAGATCTGGGAGAAAAAAAGGACAGTTTAAGAAAAAATAGAATTTGCTCCATAATTCTAAAAGAAGTATTAAAAGAAGGGAAAGTAAGGAAAAGTTCATCAATATAGAACATGAGAAGACAAAAGAAAAGAAATATGATAAAAATCACTCTAATTAAAGATAACTAATGTGGATACCAATTGCTTTCTTTTACTATCTTTTTTTTCTATCTAAGAAGAGGGATAAAGAGAGGGAACAATATAAAAGGATAGAGGGAAAGAAAAATATATTAATAATCATCATCCTGAATGAACATGTTATGAACTTACCCATAAAACAGAGAATGGTGACAGAATGGATTAGTAGGATGTTAAGATTAAAAATGATAAAGACTGATATAAAAAGAGAAATTAGTAGTTTAATTAAAGCCATGGCCATGTTGGTAAAATATATATAAGACCGCGCCTATCTTTTATATTTACCTCCAGAGCCCATCCTGTCCCTCTGGTACGCCAGCCCGCCACTCTGCAAAACCCAGAAAGAGCTTTTCTCTAGGCCCTCCTCCGAATTTAAATTGCCCCATACGTGGGGATACTGGACGTCCCCACGCCTTAAACCGGAAACCGGAAACCCATAGGGATCACGGGAAATGTAGTCTCAAATTCCTACGTGTCCATAGGGAGTCTGCTAGACACTTCCAAATAGCACTTCCCTGAATTCAAAACAAACAAGGATGAATCGAATTAAACATTTGAAACATGAACACTCACACAGAGCTTAAATGTGAGACTGGAATAGACTCAGGTTAATTTTTAAAAATGTAAATATGACAAATTTTTCTTAGAAAAGGGAGTAGCATAAATGAACTTCCTAAGAAAAAAGCATCAGGACCAGATGGCTTTACAAGTGAATTCTACTGAACATTTGAAAAATTAACTAATTCTACTAGTAAATAAATTATTTGAAAAAACTGGTAAATATTTTTTTTTACAAAAGCAGATATGGTGCTGATACCTTAACCAGTAAGAGCAAAAAACAGAGAAAGTTATAGATCAATTTCTCTAATGAATATTTATGCAAAGACCTAGGTCAGCATGTACCCTACAGGGATCTGTGGCTTTTTGAGTTTGATGCTAAAAAATTATCTAAGTCTATAACTTTTACAGAATGTGCCAATCTTCATTGATAGAGGCTTCACATAGAAGGTAGTAGGTTAGCTGTATCACTAACCCTAACCATAATTTCTCCATGTAAAATGAATGGATTGCCTAGATGACTTTGTGCTAATATCCTATGACACAATGAAAATATGAAAAAAAAAACCTCTCAAACTGTCAGTTTAAATTATAAATTTTCTTTTTTTCATTACCAAACTAACAAATTGTGAAAAGAATCATGTAATCTGGAGCTTAAATGGAAATATGGTGGGATATAACCTAGAACTTAATCTGGTTAAATGGTTAAAATGGAAAGAACAATGTACTAGGAATCAGGCGTTCTGGATTCAAGTACCAGATATAGTTAACTGGGTGATGTTGGAAAGATGATCATATCATGTGCATTTCCTAAGCCTCAGTTTTCTCATTGTCTTAATTGCATACAAAAAGGATGAATTATATAATCTCATAATTCTAGGTCTAGTTATCAAAGAATCTATAAAGCTGAAAATCTCCTATTAAAATGCCAATATAGAAAAGGTTAGGACTATTTGTCCTATTTAAACATGTAAAAACCTCTGTAACAGAAAAATATATCCTACCTGTTAACAATAAATCCATATTTATACATATTAAAAGATAAGAGTGCTAGAAGGATCTGAGATATCATCTTGTACTGTCCCCTTCATTTATAAATGAGCAAACTGAGGCTTTTAGAGAAGTGAAATAGCTTTCCCAAAGATACACATTAAGTATCAGAACTGGAATTCAAATGGAGATCACTGGTTCCAAACTAGTGCTGTTCTAGAACATGCTATTTCCTTGAACATTTAAAACAAATTTGTGTGTTTGAGATTCTTCTTTTTCTTTTTGACCAGTTCAGATGGGAATGAAGTTCAGGTTTTAGATGTTCTTTTCTACACAAAAGATATAGATACCTTTTGTTTATATAGATGTATTGTGTTTATATAGATCTAATTGTGTATTCTGATAATTTTCTTTAACTATCCTTTCTTCCCCCTCCTCTCTGTGTAAATACATATTCTTCCTCTTTCTTTTTCTATTCCTTTCCCAAGATCATTAAAATATAATAGAATCAATCCAGGCCTGTCTAATTCAACTGCTTCTGTGACTCTTGATGATGATAGGATTCAAATGGGTCATATGGATCATCTCTTCATATTTGAATGGAGAAACTCATGTATTTGAATTTCATAACTTTTCCACAGTTTTGGCCTTTTCATTAACAAGGTTTAAAGGCTTCATTTCATTAAAGATCTATTTTTTCCCTTGTATAATATTATCCTTAGATTTCCTGAGTTAAGTTATTTTTGGTCGTAAGACCATTTTTAAAAAAATTTAAGTATTTTTCCATGGTTACATGATTCATGTTCCTTCCCTCTCATTTTCCCTCTCTCCTCCCAGAACTGTCAAGCAGTTTCACTGGGTTATACATGTGTCATCACTCAATACCTATTTCCATATTACTCATTTTTGTAATAGAGTTATCTTTTAAAAACCAAAAACCCATATCTTATACCCATATAAACAAGTGACGAATTAAATGTTTTCCTTCTGTGTTTCTACTCCTGCAAAGATCCTGCTCTTCGCTTGGTTGGGTCTCTGGAGGTGGGATGGCCTGGCAAAGAATGGAGTGAAAACAAGCCAGAGTGCAAGTCAAATTGCAGAGGCTGTTCCTTCTAGTGCCATCTGCTGATTTTAATTTTTATACCCTCTTTTCTTTATAATCTCATACAGGTTTTTTTCTTCCCATACATTCAAAATCACATATTAACTTTTGAAACATCATAAGATTGGCATTTACTAATTATCTTACTGTGGTTAAACAAAGAAGCAAGCTTGTCAATAATTATTCATTACGGCCTGGCTTAGTTGGAACTTATTATTTTCAGCCATGCGTAAGGTACAAGTACATCAGTTTCTAGCTAAGCATAATAGTTACCATCATCCAGGTGAAAGTCCAGGAAATAACTGACAACACAGAGCCAGTCACTGACCCAGTGTTCTGGAACCTTTTCTCTACTTTTTGCCTATCACCTTCACTTTCCTTAATTTCCCTACAACAACATCCTTGGTCTTTTATTCTTCCAGATGAACTTTGTTATGATTTTTTCTAATTCTATAAAAAATGTTTTTTGGTAGTTTGATAGGTATGGCACTGAATAAGTAAATTATCTAAGTAGAATTGTCATTTTTATTATGTTAGCTTGTCTTACCCATGAGCAATTAATGTTTTTCAGTTGTTTAGATCAAGTTTTATTTGTGTGAAAAGTGTTTTGTAGTTGTGTTCATATAATTCCTGGCAGGTAGATTCTCAAATATTTTATATTGTCTAGAGTGACTTTAAATGGACTTTCTCTTTCTAACTTACTGCTGATTTTTGTTGGAAATATTTAGAAATGCTAATGATTTATGTGGGTTTATTTTGTATCCTGCAACTTCATTAAATTTATTGATTATTTCTACTTGATTTTTAGTTGATTTTCTAGGATTCTCTTAAGTAGAGCATCATATCATCTGGAAAGAGTTTAGTTTCCTCATTGCCTACTTTAATCCCTTTAACTTCTTTTGCTTCTCTAATTGCTACTGCTACTGTTTTTAGAACAATATTAAATAATAGAGGTGATAATGGGCATCCTTGCTTCACTCCAGGTCTTATTGGGAAGGCTTCTAACTTGTCCCCATTGCAGATGATACTTGCTGATGGTTTTAAATATCGTATATATTATGTTGAGGAAAATTCCTTTTATTCCTATGCTTTCTAGTGTTTTTATAGGAATGAGTGTTGTATTTTGTCAAAGGCTTTTTCTGCATTTTTTGAGAGAATCATGTGATTTCTGTTAGTTTGGTTATTGATATGGTCAAATATGTGTATGTTTTTCCTAAAGTTAAAGCATCCTCAGCATTTCTTGAATAAATCCCACTTGATCATAGTGAATAACCCTTGTGAAGACTTGTTTTAGTCCCTTTTATTTAATATTTTTGCATCTATGTCATTAAAGAGATTGGTTTATAGTTTTCTTTCTCTATTTTTGCCTTCCTGGCTTGAGAATCAGTACCTATTTGTGTCATAAAAATAATTTGGTAAGACTCCTTCTTTGTTTATTTTGTCAACTAGTTTGTGTAGTATTTGGATTAGTTGTTCTTCAAATGTTTGATAGAATTCACATGTGAATCCATCTAACCCTGGGGATTTTTTCTTAGGGAGTTCCTTGATGTCTTGTTCAGTTTCTTTTTCTGAGATGGAATTATTTAAGTATTCCATTTCCTCATTTGTTAATCTAGACAATTTATATTTTTGTAAATATTTTCCCATTTCACCTAGATTGTCATATATTGCCATATAATTGGGCAAAGTTGCTCTTAATTGTCTTAATTTCCTTTTCATTAGAGGTGAGATCACTCTTTTCATTGTTTGATATTGTTAATTCGATTCTTTTTAAAATTATATTTACAAGTACTTTATTTTATTTGTTTTTTCAAAGTACCAGGTCCTAGTCTTATTTATTAGTTCAATAGTTTGTTTACTTTCAATTTTATTAATTTCTCCTTTAATTTTTAGGATTTCCAATTTAGTTTTTATCTGAGGATTTTTAATTTGTTCTCTTTCTAATATTTTAAGTTGCAAGTCCAATTCATTGATCCTCTTCCCTTTCTATTTTGTTGATATACACACTCTAGGATATAAAATTTCCCCTGAGTACTGCTTTGGCTGAATCCCATATGTTTTGATACCTTATTTCCTCATTGTCATTCTCTTCAATAAAATCAGTAATTGTTTTTAGATTTATTTTTGACCCACTAGTTTTGAAGAATTAGATTATTTAGCCTCCAATTAATTTTTAATTTGTTTCTCCATGATCCTTCACTAATTATAATTTTAATCCCATTTTGATTTGAAAAAGTTGTATTTATTATTTCTGCTTTTCTGCATTTGTTTACAACATTTCTTTGCTCTAGTACAGTGATGGGCAAACTATTCCCCATGGGCCAGATCCAGGCTGTAGATTGCCCATCACTGCCTTAAGCAATTCCCTAATCCTTACATCTGGATGTGAGAGTGTAGTGCTTAGAGAATTGCTTAATCCGGAAGAGCTCAAAATAGGCTTCAAAGACCAATTAAGAGAGGCAGAGGAAAAGTGGGGAAAAGAAATAAAAGTAATGCAAGAAATGGACCAAATGAATGACAAGGAAAAGTCAGGCCTTAGTAATCAGAATAGAGCAACTAGAAACTAATGATTTCACGAGAAATAAAGAAACAGTAAAACTTGTAGGGCTCCAGTTAGGGCATATTTGGAATTTGATGCTTATCCTGATCATAAAATTGAGTAAACATACAGTCCAGATAGGGCTGAAATAAATAAGAGTCCAAGGTTGAGATCAGTTAGAATATGGAGTATATGGATCTTGGGGTTCAAATGGTTTGAGCTAGGGTAAGGGCTAAAATTATTGCAATAATGAATATTGAGATTGATGATGTGAGAGGGTGTAGTGGTTCTTTTGTAAATAGTTTTACTGCTTGTGTAAATGGTTGGAGGATGCCCTATGGTCCAATGATGTTTGGGCCTTTTTGAAATTGTATGTAGCCTACTAGTTTTCTTTCAATTAATGTTAAGAAAGTGATGGCTAGTAGAATTGAAATAATATAAATTAATAGGTTAATTGTATACATGTATTAAGGGAGAGGGTTTGAACCTCTGGTTAAAAAGTCATAAGTTTTATACAATTACCTGCTCTACCACCTTAATGGACTCTTTTCTACAGTAAGTAATTTATTGCATTAATTAGTTAAGATGTATTTCATGAATTAGTTTTAAAGTGCATTGGTAATGTTGGCCTTATTTCTCTTGTCCTTTTGTACTGGGAGAAATAAATATATAGATAGAAACCAGCCTGGATTTCTCCAATCTAAATTCAGATCATGTAGGACTTTCTTTGATAGCAGTTGCACCATTCAAGTGTCCTAAGCCCTAATTGTCGATATAGGCTCTTAAATAGGATTGTGCTGTTATCCCTGCGGTAACTTGTTCTGTTGAACAAGATTTGGGTCAATTATTGGCTTTGTTGAATTCGGATTGGTTGATCTAGGTTATGTCATTCAGAGGTTGTTTTATACTTCAAGGTCACTCCAACCAAAGATTATAACTTAGATGTTTTTAGGTTGATCCCTTAGGCAGAATTGTTGTTATTAGTTAAGTTATGAATCTTAAGTTCCACAGGGTCTTCTCATCTTAAAATATTATACTTGCCTCAATTTCATTGATTAAGAAAAAGAGACAGTCAAACCCTTGTTATGCTACTCATACAAGTCTCTATTTAGGAGACAAGTAATTATACTACCTTTCCATGGTCAGGATATCATGGCCTTTAAAGTTAACTCACTGGGCAGGCAGTGCTTCTAATATTTGCAATGCCAGAGGTGATATTTTTTGGTAAACAGGCAAGATTTTAGGTTGCCGAGTTTCTAACATGGTGAAAGCTATTCAGTATCTTTGAGAAGCATCTTCTTTAATTTTCATTAGCAATTACTTGTAACAAATATAATTGCTACCAGGATTGCTTATATAAGTGTTTGGGTTTTGGGGTAGAATGTATCTCATAAAGTTTGGATCACACTTGATATGAAAATTCAGTTTGCCAATTAAGATAATATTTATAAAGTAGACAAATAAAAAGCTTATAGCTTAATTATTTGTCTACTTTATAAATATTTGAAAAACAAAACACAGGTTACCAAAGTTTGTAAACTGGCAATGAATCAAAATAACTTTAAAGGAAAGAAAAAGGTTATAGCATAAAATGCTTTAAAGCAAACCAAAAAACTAGTTGAATATCCTATTATAAAAATATATGCTTCCTAAAGACACTTTTTTGCTACTGTAAGGACAGAATCCAAGATATTTAATTTGTATTATTCTTCCTCTATTACTTTAGAAATTTGATTTAATAAAAGACATTATGTTTTTCTAAAGTGCTTGCCTCAGTACATATCAATGAAAAATATTTAAATAAATACATATAGCCAGCATTTCCTCCTGAGGAGAATGAGATGCTGCAAAGGATCTAATAACACCACCCTTTGTAAGTCATACAAATGAATTCACCAAAAAACTGCTCATTCTAATAAAGAGCTATGGTGGGGTATCTGAATAGAGTATTATACCAAATGAGTAGTCTATAATCATGCTCAAATGGACTAGATATTTCTCTCACATAAACCATTGTTCTCAAATTGCCTTTTAAATCCCTTTTAAACCTTTGTACAATTTTCAGAACATTAATTAATTAATCTCATATTAAATAACAAACTCAAGTAAAATTGGATGTCTCTTTTGAGGTAAAAACACAAAATAGGCCACAAATCACTCTTCCTGAAGTTAATTAACTTAATCTCACTAAAGAATAGATTCTAAACTTGGTTTCACAAATTCCTCTAATTCCAATTATTCTCATAATACTATTAGATATTTCAAAGACCTTATCTTACATATAAATTTATAATTAGTAACAGCTGATGACAAGCCCAAATACTCAGCTATTTGGATGTTTGAATAGCTTATGTCTTAAACATTTATATCTTGATTATAGAAATTTGCCACAAAAGGAAAAAGAGGGACATATAACTATAGGAAAGCAGAAATGCTCTCCTATCCTGGTGTATAAGTTCTGGACATAAAAGTTCTAGGGGTCAAATCTTGTCCAGCTGTGGGTTAGAATGAACCAGGTGAAAAAATTTTCCATATAGGAGAATATGCCATTTTGGGGAAATTGATTCAAGAGAGTCCTACCTCAGCCCATGTCAATATTCACTCTCCTGGTTTTCTTAAGACTGAACTCCAGTGGTGGTTCATACATTAGGATCCCATTGTGGACCATTGACTCAAAAGCATTTTTTGAATAATATCAATTATAGGCCCATAAGATTTACCCTTGAATAGTTAATTTCATTAATCATGCTTAGGACTGGATATAAATTACTCTCATGTTGTTACAACAATATCCAGTTATCAATAAGTTGCTCAGTCATTTTTCAGTCCTCTCTGATTCTAAGTGTCTAAGGCCACATTTCAATCAGGAACATCAATCTTCCTGATTCCAACCCCAAGCCTGGTGCTCTGCCCACTGTCACCTAACAGATCCAATGTAATATTATTGTAACATTAAGAAGTGACCAAATTGTTTATTTCAAATTATCCTGGGTACTATGAAAGATATTATAGATATTTTTTACGTAAAGTTTAGTCAAGTATTTGACAAAAAAAATCTCATTTTATTAGTGTAGAAATGTACCATGTAATTAAATAAACAAATGAATTTGAAGCTTGTTGAATAGCTGAACTCAAAGAAAAGTTGATCATGGTTTAATATCAACTTGTCAGGAGTCTAGAGTTTAATGCCCCCTATATTTTACTTTGTGTTATTTTTAGACTTTTATTATTGACTTGAATAAAAGTATAGATGGCAGGCCTATCAAATTTGCAAATGATGCAAAACTAGTAAAGATAGCTAACAAACTGAGTATCAGGATTCAAAACCCTGAGGAAGACTAAGTGTGTGTGTGTGTGTGTGTGTGTGTGTGTATGTTTGTGTGTATTGAGAGGGGGTGAAGACAGCTGTGATTAAAGATTAAAACTTGGTCATAGGGAAGAAGAATTGCAGAGAGGAACTATTTGTTCATTTTGGCTCTCTTGGCTTTTTTTGTTTTGTTTTGTTTTCATTTTAGTTATTTTCCATCCTGGCCATTTAAAGCAATACATAGAGATCAGTAATAAATAAACCTCCTATTTTTCAGTCACTATAAGAACAGTGATTTGAGGGCCTGCAATTTTTAGTCCCATGTTGATTTTTGGGAGATCAGAGACAAGCTGTAGAAAACGAGCTTTTCTAAGAAGATAGATGTGTCCTCTGATATAGTGGTGGTAATAATGTCCATGGTTTGTATTTATAGAGTTTTTGAGGCTTACCTAGCACTTTTTCTCCATAAGCCCTGTATGTACTGGAGTACTTTAATAATCTCCATTTTACAGATGAGGAAACTGAGGCTTTGAAAAGTAAAGTAATTTATTAAACAATTTAATTTGTTAACAAATTAAAGGTTCCATAAATAAGAAGCATTAGGAACCCAGTATGGTGTTATGACTTAATATGTTGATTGCTTTTAAAACTCAATTGCTAATAAAGTTTTGCCTTGTAACTCAAAGAATGCTATTTTGCTTAGATTAATTAGAATTAAAAGGGACCTTAGAGATTATCTAATTCAATTCTTACATTTCATGATTGAAGAAATTTAGTCCACAGAGGCCTTTCAGGAGGGAGTATTATTTATTCCCTATGACTTGTGACTTATTCCCTGTGACTGTGCTTGAAAAAGAATAAACATTAGACAAATTATTGTTTAATTGAATTGAAAATGTCTTGTCTAGGGTGATAAAGGTGTTAGAGTTTCAGAGTGGGGATTTAAATCAAGGTTTATTGATGTAATCAATAGCTGGTATCTGGTATCTGGTAATTAGAAAATGTCATATATGTGATCTTATCCAAGGAATAGTTTTCATTGTTTATTTTTTGGATCCATGACAAGAGGTAAATTCCTTGACATAAGAAAAAATTTTTAAACTGTATCAAGGTTTCTGAGACTTAATTTTCTGCATGTGAAAATATATAATTTTACATATATATGTGTGTGTATATATATATATATGTATATATACATATTATATATGGACACAGTAAAAAAAGTTTGAGTTTTGTCAAGCTGGAAATAGAACTGTGTTGTATCCCTTGAGATAGTGGTAAGAATTTCATTGATTTGCTTCCATCATTCATTTTTATGAAGTGCAAGGGATGCTTTAGTTTTCATTTAAGTCAAAAAGGCAAAATAAGAATGCATTCCCTTAAATATTAGACTGGGGAGGTTTTAAGCTATCTAATTAATAACAAGCCAGTAAAAAAAGCTAAAATTTTCTAAGAGCCTATAAAATTATTTAGAATCTATTGTATATTTGCTTCCACAAAGATTATCCTGCTTTGTTTAGCCATATTAAATAGGGACAGCTAATTATATTACCTAATAAGCAGTTAGTGAAATAGTAATTGAATCCTTTTCCCCTAAAGAATGGCAATTACAACAAATGCCATTTCCAGTGTTAGAAATAATAGCTTTCTGGAGACTTTCAAGTAGATAAAAATGGCAATGAGGAAAGAGATTGGATTAAACCTACTACAGGCAAGTCCTGCCTCTGATCCATAATAGTTGTGCAACTATGGAAATCATTTAACCTCTTTCCTATACCCTAGGCAAATCACTAGACTTATTTATGAAATAATTATTGATCTCCATTAGCAAGATAGTTTCCTAAGGTCTAGACTAAAAATCTAACCTACCGCACTGGTGAAAGATGTTGGGAAAGGTGGGTAGAAATAATTGAAGTAGTGAAAAATATGAAACATCTATATTTTTGCAGTTTTTGTGCCTCTTGCTCAAGAATATCTACTTACATTTTTAGTAGGAAGTGATTTGGTTATTTCTTTAAGTCTGTCTGGCCTGGTTTATGTCAAACCAGACAGGAGAATGGACGGGTATTCACTCCCCTGTTTCTTTTTATGTGACTTTCAGTGAAGGAAATATATATGAGTTACCTTTGGGATCAAACCAAATTGGCATGAAACTTGAAATTCCATAGTTGATGGAGGGAAAAAATTGCATGAGTAAAAATTTGGCCCTCTGCTGTTAGTCTTTGAAGAGAGTACAGATATTGAATAGGCTCTAGCACATTTGTCATTAGAATGGCCTGAGTTTCACTGAAACACTATGTTTAATGAAGTCAGTGAATTAGTAAAGATTTGAGGGAAACAGTTTGCTGACTTCTTGTAAACTATGTCATGCTTATGTTTACTAGGCAGTACTTTGGTATAATGTCAAAGTTTTAATTTATTTTCTATTCTTATGCCATGTGGTGGTATATATAGCAATGATTTTAAGGTAAGAGTTACCTTTAAATGGCTTCTTAACATTAAATGGAGTAACACAGAGAGGTGTATGTACCCTTGACTGCCCCCACACATCACATTGATCAATAACATTTTAAAACTTTTTTTGAGGGGGAAACTAATAAAATCAACAAAAATTTAGCTAATCTGATTTTTCTTTATGATACATAATATAAACTGCAAATATAAAATTTTAATTTAAAATGAAGAATTCAAAACAAAGAGGAAATATTAAATATTTAAGACTTTCCTCAATTATATGCAAAGAAAGCTGACAAACTAAACATATAATTATTTATGATAATCCTAACTATTTAAATTAGTGCAAGAAATAGAGGATTTAACTTAATTTCAGAAAAAATTGAACAAGATATAAATGACCACTCCTCCCCAAGTAATGTTAGGACCAGATATATGTGCAAGTGATTCTACAAAACATTCAAAGAACAATTAAATCTAATACTGGAATAATTCTAAGAAGTTTGAAAAAAGATGAGAAAGATATCCCATCAAAGTCTTCCTATAATATAATTGTGTTCTTGATAACCTAAATCATGGATAGATAAATCAGACAGGAAATTATAAACCAATATTTCTAATCAGTGTTGTTGCAAAAAATTGACAATTGTTGATAACCATATTAACATGCTCCTGGTGTAGCTTTTAATTGGTTCATCCATTCTGAAAAACAATTTGGAACTCTCTCCCAAAACTCAACCAAGATGTGAATAGTTTTTTACTCATTTATACCACTAATAAGTATTTCCCAAGGTTATCAAAGGAAAAGGAAAAGAACTCAAATAAATGAAAATATTTATAGTGTAAATTTTCTCATAGAATAGACCTGGAAAATAAGAGGGTGCCAATCTTTTGAGGAATGACTGAACAAATCATGGCATATGAATATAAATGTATTTTATGTCACTGGAAAAATATACAAGACTAATACAAAATGAAACTTACAATGTTATATATAGCCAATGTGTAAATATTATTTTGCCTGATTATGCTTATTTGTTATAAGAGAGAGGTTTTAAAGGGTAGTGATAGTGAAAAGATAGGGATGGATATCACTGAAGTTATTTCAAAGCATGTACAGAAAAGATCTGAAGAAGGCTAAGAGAAGGACATGTGACAACCTGGATTGTTGAATGGGGCATATTGGAAATTGACAGTTTCAGATCCAATTTACTCTTTTGTTTTTTTTTGTTTGTTTTTGTTTTTTGGTATATGGAAATGTTCAATTTGTTGATGTATATCAAAGTTCAAAATAGCAAAATAGAAAGAAATGAGAAAAAGGAGTGTAGATTGTGAGATTCATATTGCAGAGAGGGGTTCAAGTTGCAGAGAGGTGTTCTGCCTACAGCACAGAATTCCATAGGGCCCCCAAAACTCTAAGAGAGGGGGCAGTTAAAGGCAGTTGGAGCCTGGGTTCAAGAAGGCAGGTCTTCCTGCTTGCAGGGGCTTGAATCTGAGCAGAGCCATTATTATTATTAAATATTATTAAATGGCCCCTAACTGCCAAGCTGCTTTACTTTGGTTAGACATTCAACCACATCATAGTTTAGTTATCTTGATATAGAAGAAGAATATTATAAGGTAAGAGAGCAGATCAGCCATTCAGGATGCCTATCCCCCCTTTGGGGGGAGGGGCTGCTTTGACATAACTGTTTGAGGGTTTCCTTGACCTTCTTATCAATCCTTATCCATCTCCCATCCTTCCCATTCCCACCTATCATTAAACCTTTTTATCAACTAGGAGCAGTGCCTAGATATATATTTTGGGATATACTCACAACCTCCTCAAGTCGAGTTCCTTCTATTTGTAGCCCAGAAGTTAATCCTAACTTCTGTGCCTGTGAGCTTCAAAGACATCAAGCTTCTCCTATTCTATCCTGTGGGGAATAATTTAGAGAAAGTGAGTTTAGCCTCTCCTAATTTACTGTGTTGGCCCAGGAGTTAACAAGTCTGTTTGTTCACCATTACAAGATTGTAAATGACTTTCCAACTCAGTGAAGGAGCCCTATCACAAGACCCTGCCCCTCGTCCAGTCAAGCCTGCTTGTAGGTGTGTCCCTCTATAGATCAAAAGGATTAGGGAGACTTGATTGCTACAGACCCCTGTCATTTTACAGAGCTTCTCTAATACAACAAGATCTTATTATACTCTAATGGTGGTTCACTGGTGTGTCCATTAGTGAGAACTATTTGTTTGGGAGAATATTAATTATTAAACGTAATGCCCCAACTTTGGTTCTGTCAATATTAACACTTTCTGTGGTTCTCTACCAAGGGTGCCTCTACCTGAAGTTCTGAAATTTCTTGAATTTCTCGAAGATTTCCTTAAGAAGAATTTCTTTATAATTCCATCCTGGGTCACTATTTTGCTGCTATTTCATTTAAGATTATGTCTAAAGTAAGCAGTAAGTAACAAGCAGACTCTCATACTTTGGAATGGCAAAAGACTCACCATAATTGCAGTAAATGTTACATCCTTAATTTTTATTCATTTAGCAACCAATTTGAATGGATCTCCCTAGATTTTGCCTTCTTTTCTCCTGCCTCCAATATGAAAAATTATTCTATATAACAGTAGTGTCTGGTTACTTAATGTTTGCAAAATGCTTTTAATTTCCTCATAACAATCCAGTGAGGTAGGTTGTATAGGCAATTTAGTTTTTTAAATTAGGCTTAGGTAGTTAAAGTGATCATACTTTAGTGTAGCAATGTAGATTTGAATACACACCTGTCTTATTTCTATCTACAATGAATCATAGTTTTAAAGTCTCTAGAAGCCATCTTATCCAACTCTGATTTTTGTTGTTGTAGGCATGACTAATGCTAGCATACTCTTAGTTTAAGCTTGATTTTGGGATAAAATGAGGCATTGACTATTTTACAAAAGAAGCAAGGATATGCAGTGGCACTTACATTCAGTTTTGGTGCATGTGACTTCTCTGACTTCTTCATGGACACCTATTTAATCAGAAGGTCTACAGGATAAAGTGACTCACTTAGTTTTAGACCTTCACCAAGTCTGAGAGGTCTAGACTCTGGATACCAGGGGTTTTTGTTACTCCTAAATCAGGAAACTGCATCAAAGAATCTGGGGCTGAAGGAAGTTGTATGGTAAGAGGAGAAGGCTGCATCAGAGAAGCTAGGTCCGTCAGGGATTTGTTGAACTGAAGGATGGCAGGAAAATACTGGTCCTATCACATACCATAACTTATCAACAAGGTCATAAGGATTCTCTAGAGGATCTCCCACAATTTAAGTGTTTATAGAGCTTTTATTGGATAGAAAATGTAAAAAATAAAAACAGAACAGCATCCACCATCACTTCTTCAACAAAACAAAAATGTGGAGAAGTAAAGCCAAATAGTCTAGTCTTTTCCATCCCCCCTTCAGAAGGAATAAATCTCAAGTCTTTTACTGAATCATCCTAGCATGGGCAGTATTAAGGAAAAAAAGGAAAAACAAAACAAAACAAAACATGGCTGGGGGAGTGGAGGGAAGGGAATAAGCACCTACTATGTGTTAGGTATTATGCTAATTTTTACGAATATTATTTTATTTGATCCTCATAATAAATCTGTGAAGTAGTTGTAATTATTACCATCTTACAACTTAGGAAATTGAATCTGTAAGAGGTTAAGTGACTTGCCCAAGTTCACACAGCTGGTAAATGTCCAAGGTCAGATTTGATCTCAATTCTTCTTCACTATAAGACCAGCACTCTGTCTTCCCCCCCAAAAAACCCAAAATATGGAGAACGAAAGGCAAAATTCCATGTCAAAAGGACTAAGGCTCAAAGTCTGAGCCACATGGTGGGTGATGCCTCAAAACAGCAATGATAAACAAGAGCAGCACCAAGGAAAACAGAGTCCTCACACAGATGATGCCAATGTCTAAAAGCAGTCTATAAGATCCAGTAAGTTATCTTTTAGGCTAGAAATAAGAAACTGTAGGGCTGGAAAGCATTGATTTGTTAAGGATACAAATTTTAGGAGCAAAAGACATACAATCGATATTAGTTAAGATCATGGAGATGAAGTTGTTATTTCAAATACTCCTTCCAGTATTCATCAATGTCATCTGCATGAGGATGTTCTTGGAGGGTATAACAATGGACCCAGTCTCACACTTCCTTTGAGGTCTAGTGAGTCCCTTAATCAGAATCAATGCATTGACTCTTTGGGTCTTTGTATTAGAGTCAATGCATTGACTCTGAGAATATGTTCTATGAGAGCTTTGATGGTTGCTACTGCTGTGCCAGATTTGACTGGTACCAGTGCCATAACCTGAATAGTTATTAGCTGCAGTTTATAAAGGTCAACTTCTTAACCTGAGATAGCAGAAAATGACCAATATAATTAATTTGTCAATTAAAGAGATGTCAGGAACAAGAGGAAGTCATACCAGATTTGTCTTTCAGAGATGGGTGCTTGTATTGGCATGAACACAAGTTGTTGTCTCCTCCTTTATAAGGAGAATTATACAATTTAATAATAAGTCCCTAGTTTATTACAGTGTGCCATCAATGGCACTATGTCTTAAATAGTGATGGACCCAGTCCTCAACCTCGCCTGCTCTTTTAAAGGAATCAACCTACTTATTCTTCATTTCAGCTTATAGCATGGATGTCCCTGATCAGCCCTAACATGCCTCACAAACAATTGAATGAATTGAAGGCATTAAAAAAAATTCTTTAATTGGTCCTGATTCCAAAGGGGAGAACCCTTGATTGTCCATTCCTGTTCTTTTTAAACTACTCAGTCCCATAGCTATTGTAAGGGTGTAAAGGGGGTTTTATGGGTTCAGTATATTAAAGATGGTCACCAGAGGATTGAACTATTATTAATCCTCAATTAAGAATAATTTCAAATCAAAATTGACTTTTATGGAAGTTTATTTACAATTGAGGAGAGAGAGGAAGTAAGGAGATAAGAATCTATCTCACTAATTAATCCAGGTAGATCTTAACCCTCAGCCACGGTAAAAGGGCCTGAGGCCCGGAGGTGAATGGAGCAAACTTCATTAACAGAGACTATAAAAGGAAGTTTCTTAATAGAAGTTCAGGAAGATTCAGTCTTTAAACTCACCATGTGGAACAGTCTTTGTCATGAACCAGCAAAGCTCCCTCAGGTCCCCTTCACCAAATCAGAAGCAGCCTCACTCACTCAACTCCCTCTTTTAAAGGGGTCACGTATGCATCGCATTGCTTTCAGTGCCTTCCCTTAGCCTGCTTGTCCAAACACAATAGATGCTTTCTCATAGAAAGCGCAGGGGGTGGTGCATTGATTCTGATTCACTCACTCTAGCACAGGTAGGTTAGGATCTCCCAGAATTGGAAGGTGCTCTCACCTTTGGTTATTAAATCTAAAGATGGACCCTGTAGACTTAATCCAATTATCACACTATTGACTAAACATCACTATAGATAAATATCCTAACTACCCATCCCTCAAGCCTCTCACATGATAGTCATTGAGCTTAGTCTACTGGGAAGATTTTATAGGATCTTCAAGGTATCTCCTGATACCAGATAAGTAGCTGCTAAAGTTCAGTTTTTTATGTCTCTCTTATAGCACACAGAGTATTTAGCAAACCAGGCAAAATGATGTTTTCCTAGGATTCAGGTCCTCATAGGCAGGAGCCCATTGGATTATTTGGGGAGGCAGACATCTGGGACTTGCATTGGAGGCCCAAGTTTCTGGTAAAGTCACAACCTATTCAGAAAAGATACTAATACCAGAGGGACCTCTTGTACCCTACCCACATTGTGAGAACCTCATTTTGTGTCACTCAAATTATGATAGGCAACTTTGGGTGAAGGATGAAAATTTGTCTTTGTATTGTTTGCTTTGTAGTACTTAGGACCTTGTAGCAATACAGTAACTGTTCTTTCTTTTTCCTTTTTTATATCAATTTTATTTTATTTTCCAAGTTTAAATTCTGTTCTTCCTCCCTTCCTTTTCCTCTATGCATCAAGAAAGAAATACGAAACCCATAACAAATATGAGGACCTGCAAAGCAAGTTTCCTCATTGACCAGGCTGTGAAAAAGAGAGAGAGAGAGAGAGAGAGAGAGAGAGAGAGAGAGAGAGAGAGAGAGAGAGAAAGCATGCTTTAGTCTTCACTCAGGGTCCATCAGTTTTCAGTCTGGAGGGAGTTAATATTTTTCATCATAAATTCTTTGGAATTTCTGGTGGGTCATTGTGGTAACTAGAGTTACTAAGTATTTCACAGTTGATTATCTTTTTTAAAAAACTGGTATTATTGTACAAATTTTTCCCCTTATTGCACTCACTTTGTTTTATGTCAGGGCATATAAACTCTCTGTGTCTAAATACTATGTGCATTTTGAGCTTAATATGACATATGATGTGAGATATTGTTTTTTGCCAAATTTCTGAAAGACTGTCTTTTAGTTTTCCCAATAGATTTTGTCAAATAGTGAATTCTTGACCTAATAGAATCGCAAACACTAGATTACGGTGGTTCGTTGCTTTGGTATATTGTGCATATAATTGGTTCCATAGATTCACCACTCAAGTTTCTTATCCAGTATGAAATTATTTTGAATGTTATAATTTTGTAGTATAGTTTGAGATTTGGCACTGCTTAGGTTCCCTATTTTACATTTTTTTTTTCATTGATTCATGACCTTTTTTTCCTCCAGATGAATCTTTTAATTATTTTCTATAGTTCTACAAAGTAATTATTTGGTTGTTTGATTGATATGACACTAAATAAATACATTTAGGTAATATTGTCTTTTTTATTATATTGGCTCAGTCTACCCATGAGCAATTAATTAATGGTTTATAATTGTGTTAATTTAATTCCTAGGAGTGTCTTGGCTTTTTTGAAAAGGCTTTTTTGAAAAGGTTTCTAGCTTTTCCTCATTATAGATAATGTTTTCATTTAGTTTTAGGTAGATAACTATTATGATTTAAAGGAAAGCTTTGCTTATTCCTGTGTTTTTTTGTTACTATTTATTTTTATTTTTTTATACATAACATGTTATGTAACAACAATTACAATACATTACAGCACATATCATTTGTTATAACTATGTAATAAATTATAATAAATATGTTTATCCAAGAGAAACAAATTCTCAAATTAGTTCTGTTCAAAAATATCTTATTCTTTTTCCTCTTCTTCCACCCATCCTCCCTCTCCAGAGAAGGTAGGCAATATAATATGTTGTGTATATATATTATTATTAAAAATATATTTGTATACATATACTTTTTTCCTGTTCATCATGTTATGAAAACATATTGTTTACACTAGAAAAAAATTCATGGAGGAAATAAAATGAAGAATGCATGTTTCCATCTGCATTGGAATCCTGTTTCTTCTATGATGTTGAATATCCTCTTTGGTCATGAATCCCCTGGAGTTGTCCTGGACTCTTGACTTGTTGAAAATAATTAAATCATTCACAATTAATCAACGTTCATTGCTGTTGTTACTATGTACAACATTCTTCTGGTTTAATTTCACTTTGCATCTCTTCATATAAAATTTTCAAGGTTTTTTTTGTGATTATTTTGTGGGTCATTTCTTATGGCATAATAATACTCCATTACAATCATATGCCACACCTTGTTCAGCCATTCCCCAACTGATGGACGTCCCTTCAATTTCTAGTTCTTTTGCCACCACAAAAAAAAGCTGCTATAAATATTTTAGAACATATAAGTTCTTTTCATTTTTTCTTGATCACCTTAGGAAATTAACCTAAAAGTTTTATTATTGGATCAAAAGTTATACACAATTTTACAACTCTTTGAGTATAATTCCAGATTGCTCTCCAAAATGACTGGTTCAGTTCATAGTTCCACCAGTAACATATTAGTGTCTATATTTTTCCATATCCCCTTTTTCTTTTTGCTTTTTTATCATTTTAGCCAGTATGATAGATGTGAGATGATTTCTCAGAGTTGTTTTGATTTTTATTTCTCTAATCAATAATGAATTAGAGGGGCAGCTGGTGGCTCAGGGGATTGAGAACCAGGCTTAAAGATAGGAGGTCCTAGATTTAAATCTGGCCTCCGACACTTCCTAGCTGTGTGACTCTGGGCAAGTCACTTAACCCCCATTGCCTAGCTTTTATTGCTCTTCTGCCTTGGAACCAATATACAATATTATTTCTAAGACATAAGGTAAGTGCTTAAAAAAATGATTTAGAGCCTTTTCATAGTTATATATAGTTTTGATATCCAAAAACAATCTCTTTACATGTTTTGATCAATGGAGGAATGGCTTATGTTTTTAAATATTTAATAAAGTTCTCTATGTGTTTTAGATATGAGGTCTCCAACAAATTGGCCTATAAAATTTCCCCCCAACTTATTGCTTTCTTTCTAATCTTGGCTACATTAATTTTATTTGTATAAAATATTTTCAATTTAATGTATTCAAAATGTTCTATTTTACATTTCACAATGCCTTCTATCTCTTGTTTATTCACAAATTCTCCTATCCATTAGTCTGATAGATAATATATGTTCCCTGTTCTTATTTCTTTTTAATATTTTCCTTTATACCTACATCATGTATCCATTTCAATCTTATCTTGGTAAATGATATAATATATTGATCTATATCTAGAGTCTTCCAAACTGCTTTCCAGTTTCCCAACTTTTTTTTTTAACCAAATAGTAAATTCTTATTCCAAAAATTTGGAACTTTACCTTTGTCAAACATAAGGTTACTATAATCTTTTATGACTGTTTGCTCCTATGCTTTTCCTTTTTTTCAATAATAGGAATTGGTGTTATAGTTTGTCGTTTTGCACAGTAAAGCATTTTCCACAATACCAACAGTTCTCACTTTACATAAGTTTGCATCATGCAAATTTTGACTAAAAGAAAACTTCATTCCAAAAAAATACCATGTTAACTTTACCCTATAGTACTCTCTCTATGTTCCTGCCCTTCCGCATGGCCCTTTGTAGGGCTCCCATCCTCCCCATCAAAAGAAAAACCTAAAATAAAAACCTTAAAAAATCCTTGAAAGCAGAAGAACTAATGGGCAGAGATATTGCTACTGCTGCAGTCAGAGTAGGGTCTTGGTTTGACCCCTCTAGCACTGGAACTTGAGGTCTTTCCTCCACTCCACCCACCCATTCACATGTCCAATGCCCCATATGTGACTCTCCATCCATTTAAATTTGCCTGCCATGTGTCTGTCCCCAGCCCCAAAGTGTAGTTGTCCTTTCCTGTCTGTGTTTGTTTCCCACCCCTACATGTCTACCAGTATGTTCTTCATTCTGGTTCAGGCCAAGCCATCATGTGTTCTTCCTGCTCATGCTTCTCTCCCATGTGTCTTTGAACTGTTTGCCTTCCTCCTCCCTTTTCTCTCTCTCTCCCTTTCCCATGTTGGGGGGCAAATTGGCATTACCTAAAAATTCAGACAATCATTCCCAAAATAAAAATTCAGAACAATGTCAAATTTAGAGTTCCAAGAGATTTTTATGGAAAATAGCAAAGTTTCACTATTGGCAAAATTTCACTAATTAGAGATTAGTTTTGGGTTATTACTGCTTTTCTCTTACTGCAACAACAATTAATAGCAAACCCACATAAGCACATAACAAGACCTTTTCTTATTTATTCTTTCTAGTTTAAATCCATCCTGGAGCAGAAATCATTAGTAATTAAGAATAATTTCTTTCTGTAATTTCACATATATAGGGAATACATGATTGTTACTTACAAACTCAGAAAAATGCTGACTATTATAAGCCCCCAGACTAACAGATATTGGTATTGCATATTAAACCCTGTGTAATTAGAATCCATTACCCTAAAAACTATAATCCCCAGCAAAACTACAATTCCCAGAACCCCACTCACATATATTGGGATATAAATTGGGTGGAGGTCCGTCTTTCTCTCTCTCTCTCTCTGTCTCTCTGTCTCTCTCTCTCTCTCTGTCTCTGTCTCTTCTCTTTTCCTTCCTGTTGCAGCTTTGGTGGAGTGGGGATTTTTGAGCAGGTAGAAAAACTTAGTCATGTGGTTCTATTTTGTTAGATTAATAAACTTTTATTTTTTAAACCCTTACCTTCCACCTTAGAACCACGTATTGGTTCTAAGACAGAAGAATGGTAAGGGCTAGGCAATGGGGGTTAAGTGACTTGCCCAGGGTCACACAGCTAGGAAGTGTCTGAGGTCAGATTTGAACCCAGGACCTCCTGTCTCTAGGCCTGGCTCTCAATCCATTGAGCCACCCGACTGCCCCCACTTTATGTAGTTCTTAAAAACTTATGAAAACATGTTCTATTGACTTTTGGTGATTCTGTGATTAGTTGATTAGGCTTCTAATTTGCCTCAACTAGAAGAAACACCAACATTTTTTCAGATTATATTTTACTTATTTTTAAGTTACTCCCTGATTTAAACAAGTTTCTCTCTTTCCATGTGAAAAAAATGCACAAATGAGTTTAATTCTAGTCTTAGAAGTTTATTAATTGTGTGACCTGAAAATGAGTTACTTTCCCTCTGTTTATTTCAGTTGACCAATTTGTAAAAGGGATAAATAACAATACTCACTTCCCAGGTTGGGTGGGAGGATTTCATGATTGTAAAGTACTTAAGCCCAGTGCCTGGCACATGATGAACACTGTAAAAATGTTAATACATGTAAATACTCTATATTAATCTTAAATGCACTGGCTGTCAAACGTGATAAAATGAAAGATTTTTTCTGTAGAATAATTTGGTAATGCATTTGGCTGAACTGATATCAACTAACTGTGTAAATAAGTTTTGTTTCATGTTTAAATACATGGAACCCATTATATCAGAAATGTTGTTAGAAAAGTAACTCTTTCAGTCTGGTTGCTCATAGATTATGTGAAGTATTAAAATATTATAAAAATTATAAAAACTGTTAAATATTTAGGGTGGTATATTTTACTTTAAGTTATCCTTAAATGTAAAGTCCTTTGGGGCTTTCTATTCATTAAATGTTCATTTACCAACCCCACCTCTTATGATTATACTCAATTTTTCTGGATGGGATATTGGTTGATGGTTTGTTTATAGATATTTTCAAGTCATTGATTGTGTCTTTTGTGTCTTTTGCTTCTCTTCCTCCTTAGAAACATTTCATGGTCAAATTTTTGTTGCTGTTGCTGAACTATTTCTTGTCTTTAGGCTTTATGTCATTGTTGGGTTCTATTTACCTCTGTAAGGGATAAGCCTGTGCTTCTGTGGCTAAATCTACAGGCTCATAGGTTTTTGATGTTTCCAAGGTGCTGTGATCTATGAAGAGTTCTGGTTGATGTCTTATGGTCTGCAATTAGACCCTTACTTCATTAGGGCCTTTGTTCTTTTAGGATTGCAGACCATAACCACTCCTCTTTGCCTTGAAACTGTGACTCAAGAATTGGATGATGCATTAAGGGGCTGCCTAGTGGCTCCTATTTCTGAATCCAGTGCTAGCACAGGAGTCCTTGATAATCTCTTTTTGACTCAGCACTTAGTCTCCCTCCTTACATGCTGATTTCTCTTTGTGTTGACACTGTTGCTCCCACTGTCACCCTGGGTGTCACTTTCTCCATACCTATTCCTGGCCAACCCACATCCCATTGTCCACCATCTCTCTTTTGGTTCTCCTAAGCTGTCCAGGGCAGGAAAAATGAGAAAATTACTTTTTTTCCTATTCCCATCAGAATTTGATTTGAAGCACTTTCAAAAAATTATTTAGGGGCAGCTGGGTAGCTCAGTGGATTGAGAGCCAGGCCTAGAGACGGGAGGTCCTAGGTTCAAGTCTGGCCTCAGACACTTCCCGGCTGTGTGACCCTGGGCAGGTCACTTGACCCCCATTGCCCACCCTTACCACTCTTCCACCTATGGGCCAATACACAGAAGTTAAGGGTTTAAAAAAAATTATTTAATGGGTTGAGTTGGGAGATTTCATTGAAAATGCTCAATTTTCTCCACCATTCTGATTCTACCTCATACTTTTGTTTCAGGTATTTTTTTGTAATGATATATTGTACATTTTTGCTTTCTACTCCTATTTTATGATTAAGTTAATTCCATTCAAATTCATAGTCATGATTGCTAACTTCATATTTCCCTTCATTCTATTCTTTTATACTTATCCTTCTCTTTTTAACCGTCTCTTTCAGTTTTTCCCTTTATTTTTGTTTTATTATGCTTCTGACCATTGCCTCCCTTATTCTCTTCTTCCATTATCCTTCCTTTCTTCTCACCCTTATCCCTCTTACTTCCCTAATAAGTTGAATTTCTCTACTTGTATGTATGTGTGTGTGTGTGTATATATATATATTTATGTATATATATATATATATATAGTTTCTTTTTTGAATCTGAGATGAGAGTGAGGTTCAGGTGTTTCCCACTCCATCTTTTTTTGGGGGGGGCAATGGGGGTCAAGTGACTTGCCCAGGGTCACACAGCTGGGAAGTGTCTGAGGTCATGCCCACTCCATCTTAATTCTCCCCTCCATTGTATAAATTCTTCCTCATGTGCCTCATGTGAAATAATTTCCCTCATTTCCCCCATTCACCCTTCTCCTCTCTCCCATTTCATACTCTTTTTCATCCTTCTAATGTTCAATGAGATTTTGTACCTCTTGTAACATTTGACTAATTCTAATTTTAAGGGGTTATTTTCTTCAATTATTTTGTACCTCATCGTCCAAATTTTAATGTTCTTTTCATTATTTTCACGTGTAGCTCACATTTCTTTACCCAATCCCCAAAGTGAATACTTTTACTCTGATTTTTAAGTAAGCTTTTTTTTGGCATTTAAAAAAATCTTTGCTTAATTGCTCTAGAAATTCTTATCGGGCTTGTGTCCAATTTGTAGTTTTTCCCTTTAAAGTTTTGCTTATAAATATTTTTTATATGATGCCTTCTGTTGTGTCTTTTTTATAGTTGAATTCTAATATTTTCCTCATTTTTCTAGCCTACTTCTTGATTTTAGATATTGGGCTCTGCTCACTTTGGGGGACAGAGGTGAGGATGATGTCAGACCTAAGTCTCTGCTTTTTCAGCTCAGTCTGGGGACTTGTATGGTTTTGAAACTTTGTTGTTCTGCAACTTCCTGGCCTTAATTTGGGTCTTTTAGATTCTATGTGGTCAAGTTTGTAGACTCTGTTGCTGGACTCAGTTACTTTTAACTCTCTGGAATGATTATATTGTTGTATTACCCTTGGTTTTTGTCTCCTGACCTGGTATAATGCTGAAGGATAACTGAGTTCCCACTCTTCTGTCAGACTAAGAGCCACACAACTGTTTCTGGAACTTGTTCTTTGCTCCTTACATAGGGAGCTTGCTTCCCTGCTGTCTCCTCTCTGTCCTGTAACAGTGACCCTGGATTGTGTGGCATATGACAGAGCTGCCAGATGGCACCCATTCCTGCTCTTGGTGTTAGTACAGTGTCCCCTGGCACTCTTTTCTGCTCAGGACATTTTTTTGTTCTGATTTTCAGTTCCTTCACCATCCCTGGGCATAGATATTCTCTCTGCTATTTTTACTAGCTACTGCTGCTGTGTAATACATTGGTGGCCAGCCCTTACTCTAGTGTCCACAGAATTCTTTGACTATCTTTCTAATGTGCACTGCTCTGGAAAAATGACACATTGTACCTTTTTTTTGGCTTTCTCAATCAAAGTTCTGTTGTCTTGAAGAAGGTTGTGGAAGAGCTAAGGCAAAATGTTAATCTTTAGACCATCATCTTTACTCTGTTCCATGACTGTTTTTTTAAAGTGGCATAGTTGCTCTGGAAAGTTTTCTCCTCTGAAACCTAATGTTTATATCATCTGACTACACCCAGGTGCCTTCCAAAAGTTCCACTCAGCTCATTCTTTATGGACAGAGACCTCAAAAAACAAAGTGTTAGGAGGAGAGTTTGCTAGATCTGCTTTAGTTCTTTCAGAATTTTATGGCACTTACTTAACTTTCAGAATTGTTTGGGCTCCTACCACAAAAGAGGTGGAATTGTGGTGAGTCAGTAAATAGAGGCCATAGGGATACCTAAGTAGGGAATGTGAATTCTGTAAAATTAGAAAAGTCCACTCAGCTTCTGGAGTTAACTTTGCATTGTGGTGATGTCATTGTCAGTAGTTTATTCTAAATGATCTAAGTTCTAGTTGTAAAGACTATTAATTGTGAATTGCTGGATTCAAGATAGCATTTTTGCTAACCAAAAATAGAAATAATTTCATTTCCTTCCATCTCTCATCTTACATTTCTTTATTATCTAAGTGAAATTCATTTAGTTGTACACTGACATATGAATTTAAATTCATTTTCTATTAAATTACTAACTCATTTTTCTAAATGCATTTGTTTAATATTTTTTCCTCATTTTTAAATTTCCCACAGGTTTAGCAATATATTTTATGTTTTGTTCATTGTTGGTTAATTGTATTGATATTTTCATTCAACAATATTGATACATTACTTTGTTTTTTACTTAGTACCAGTTAATTTTGTTGATAACTATTTTTTACGTGTTTGAAGACTAGGTTATCGATTAGAACATTATTCAGTGAGTAGAATGATTACAGCCTAATAGTGTAACAGATACAAAAGGTGAGTCAGCTTTATTCTTTCTTAATACTTTATCTTGCTTTGCCAGCCCCTATGGCTGCCTTTAAATGTGTAGGGCATTTTTGTTTGTCAGTTTTGTGGTAATACAATCTGTACCAACCTTAATTATTTAGATGTGGCATGGTCAGAGTTCTGCAGTGGCCCATTCTGTCCTCAGATTGTCACAGGAATGAATATGAAAAAGATATCATGTGGCTTTCCATGCTGCAATACAGAACTTCAGTTCTATTGGACATTACAGTTCAATATGAAGGAGTTGCTATTACTTTTAAGAGATTAAATTCTCTTTGACTCACCATATAATCTTCAATGTTTTAAAAAAATAAAAATTGGAACTTGTTATGAGGAACTTACTATATGCCTTATAATTTTCAGTAATTTTACCTTTAGGGACCCTGTAATTTACTTTAAAGGTTAATAAAACCCAGAATGAATTAATTTGAGGGAATACATATTCATAATTTTCTGCTATCTTCCCATTAGTAGCAAGGAGAAACCAAAGGTTGTAGCCTTGTTTTATTATCTCATTGTGTCCAGAGACTCGTTGTAAGAAATGCTTTCATCTTTAGTCCTCTAGTATCAGAAATATTTAGTACCTGACTGTCTGAAGATACTGTCTTTAACCTTATGCTTTCCATAGCCCATAAAACTGAGTCATGCCAGTTTGTGGTGTTCAGTATATTGGATGAAAGTTATCTTTGGCAGACTTTTCTGCCATGTAAAATAGCATGTAGATGACACTGAAAGAAGTAATCTAAAGTTCCTTCCTTCTTCTTTCTTTTCTTCCTTAATATTTGTCTTTTTGTCTGACTCTTTCTCTGGAGAAGGTTGGTTAGTAACTGCAGTTGTAAATCATAGGCATAGTAAGGCAGCGTATTGCAGTGGAAAGAACATTGGATTTAGTTGGGAGATTTCAAATATCTTGACATATCACAGTTATGATTTTGGTCAAATCAGTTAACTTTTCTGGGCCTTGATTTTGTCATCTGTAAAATGAGGTCATTGGTGTCATATGATCCCTGAAATTTTTTTTAACTCCAAAGCTATGCTCTTAATATAATATCAGTATATATTCCCATTAATTGCTCTTTCATGTGTTCGTGTATTTTTTCAAATATATACCAAGTCACTTATACATTCGTGGTCATTGAGGTTCTTGAATATATGTGTTTTCATTTCCTTTCTTGATATATGCAGCTCTTTATAATCACATACTAGTATGACTGTGATATACCATACTGAACATCTGGTTTGTTGATGATACAATCAGCAATTATTTATGAACTTTTTTCCTCTGTGATTCTAGATAATGGTTTTCTAAATTTCTATAATATGCTTAACTATTCTTTTACAGTTGTCTCAAATTTCAAATGATGGAGCAGGGCTCAATAATTTCCAAGATTCCCTCTAGTCTTATTTTTCTATTCATCTAACTAATTATTTATCTTTGAATAAATGGTTGCTAGTTGAAAATTATTTCATCTTGGAGCAACTGTGCAAATCTGAATTAGTTTCTCTGATGTTTGTATATTCACAAAACAAACTTAGTAACTGAGACAAAAGCCTGTTACTAAGAAAAGAAGATGAGGGGAAAGATTTGATTTGAATTATCCAGATTTATATCATAATTGATTTAAGTATCTGTATTACTGGTCAAGCATCTACTTATCCTGCCTGTGTAGACCCAACTTACATTCTCTATCAAAAAACCTGCTTGGAAGATAAAATAGATCTGTACTAATTAGCAGTTGATGGTTGTCTAGAAAACTCTCAAATTAGATTGAAATGAAAAATTTTTAATGATGTGAGTTCTAGAAAGATATTGAGGGTTTGGTGGGTTAACATGAGGCAATATTTAATTATTACACAAAACACTCAGAAGTTTTGACAGTATCTTAAAAATGGTACCTGAAACAAAAAAGCCCCAAAAGAGCTGTGGATTCTTTTAAGAAACCTGAGAATATGTGAGGAAAGGCTTTTTTTTTTCCCTGCTACTCTTTGGGTCTTAATGGCAAAGATGATTCATCAGTTTGCATTGCTCTCTCCCATTCTATCACCTCCTTCCCACCATTTATATTTGATGACTTTTTTTTTTCTAAATTTGTGAAGGAAAGGAAGGTTACTTGCAAAAAAGCTACCTGTAGTCATTTGGAGTTCGTGTGTGTGTGTGTGTGTGTGTGTGTATGTGTGTTTTACTTCCTTCCTTGAAAAATATAACACTTTATGTAAATCAGGCACCAATATATTTTGATATTTCTAATCCAACTTGTTGAAGATGTCTTGTCTACCTCTTTAGAAGTAGGCACTGTCTTTAGATTTCTTGGTATCCACAGTATTTAGTTTGCTTTTCACAATAAGCACTTAATAAATGTTTGTTGGTTGATAGAATTAATAGATGTAGATACTCTAAATTATAACTGTTCTTTCTAAAATGTGGCACCCAGAAGGGAACACAATATGCTTACTTTGATCTGACCTTGATTTTGAACTATTCCAATGGTTTAATTTCATATTTGCCAAGTAATATTCCCAAATGGGTTCATGACATTGCAGGAAATCTGAGTATTATTATATATACATATTATATATTTTATACACACACATATATATGTATGTATATATATATATATATATATATATAATATGTAGCATATTATTTATTTGGAAGCTGCAAAGAATGTTAGTGGATAGAGTGCTAGGTTTGAATTCAATAAGATCCATGTTCAAAGCCCCAGACACTTACTACCTATGTGACTTTGGGCAAGTCACTTAACTGCCATTTTCTTCAGTTTCCCTAATTGTGAAATGGGAACAATAACAACATCTACTTTGTAGGGTTGTTATCAAGGTCAAATGAGAATATCTTTAAAGTTATATAAATTATTATTCCCTTCTGCTGTTATGAAAAACATATCTTCTTTCCTTTGGCCTGGTAAAAAGTGTGCAGTAATTTCACATGGAAAGTAAGATAGCTAGCTGCTGGCATTTCATCTTGAACATTTTCTTTTATTAGTATATGCATATAACAGCTGGTGATATCCTGCTAAATTCTTGCTTCTGAATAAGCACAATCTTTTGATTTTTAGTTTTAACACTTTGTCTATTTTGAAAAATAATTACTTATATGAGGAGAAAATAGTTCCTCTTATAAATGTTATAAGTGTGACTTAGTTTGAAGATTATAAAAGCATTAACATTTATAGGAAGTAGTCAAATATATACAGAAATGCTTTGGAATCAAATCAGCAAAGGAAGAACAGTTAGTTATTTATAAAGCAAACAGTGTCCAAGGAAGGGGAACCAGCATGGTAAAGGAAAAGAATATGATGTAGATCATATTTTATCATGATCAATTAAACGTATTGAGCTTAGCCTGAAGAAAAATCTTGCTAGCATTCATATCATGCTTTTAATTTTAGAAAGGACTTAATAAGTATTTTCTCATTTGATTTTCACAACAACCCTGGGAAGTAGATGTTCTTATTATGACCATTTTACAGATGAGAAAACTGAGGCACACAGAAGTGAAAGACTTGCTTATAGTCTCATAGTAATAAGTGAGGCTAGATTTGACTATAGCCCTTCCAAAATCTAGGTCAATACACTTTCTACTTACCTGCCTAGTTGCCTAGTATACCAAAATAGGACAGTTTTATTGTTGTTAAATCACATTAGCCATATTGTTAAATTTAATTTATATATATGTGTGTGTGTGTATGTGTGTGTGTGTGTGTGTTTCAAAAATGTATATAACAGAAATTCACAATTTTACATACAATCTTCTTTCTTGTTCCTTGTTTTTGGAAGTAGTGCTTATTGATGATTTTAAATTCCTATTAAAATATTATTAAGAAAAAAGAAATGAAAATTTAAGACAATATAATTAGACGCATTTTGTTTTAAAATTACAGAGAGGCAGATATAGATTTGAGGTAAAGATGAAATGTCCTATGTAACAATAAAAAGGCTAGTTATGAATGTTTGATAGGAGATAGAGAAAGTCTGTGAGGTGAGTCTCTCTTCCAGCATTCCCCTGGGGCCAAATATACGCTGGGAGACTTTAAGGGGGTGTCATCCCAAAACTCGGTGAACTGAATGGTCCTACCACCCCACAGGAGCTGGGAGCAAGGCTCCCCTATAAGAGGAGGTATGTGGTACCCCAATCCGATCCTGGATAAGGACGGGGTTCACACAAAGCTCCCCCCAATCAGTTAAATTCACAGTGGGTGGTCCCGCTTCAAGATGGAGGCAGCGAGACCAAGCTGTGGTTCTTCTCTCCTTCGTTGTCTCTCAGGCATACTAGAACACTATCTGACTGTTGAATGGCTTTTTATTTTTTGCAAATCAGGGCTTGGGGAAAGGGACGAAAGGCAGAGGGATTTTGGGGTGCCATCTTTGCTATTCCTATGGGGTCTGTCACTTAGGTGGGAACCCAAGTGGTTCCTACTCCTGAGCTTCTCCCCTTGCCTCTTCTCCTTCTATTTCTATTTCTCTATTTCTATCCTTTTCTATAATTGTAAGTTTAAACTGAAAGGGGTCTCTCAGCAAGGTTGGGTAATGGGTGAAGGAAACTAAAAGTTTGCTCCCAAAATGGAGTCCAAAACTTAGCTTACTTGATGGCTGAAGTCTTGATGGGTGAGATGTGATGATATGGCTTTTCTCAGGGAATTAGGGTTTCAATTTTCAAAAGAAAAATCCTCAGGAAGCCCTCAGGACTGGATCCAAGCCTCCTCCCTCTTTCAAGTCCTCTGCCAGAAGACCTCTCTTCTCTCTTCCTCTGAGAAAATTCCCAGAATTCTCTCTGGTCTCAATTGTCAGCAACTGTCAGCAACTGCCTTCTCTGGCTCCTTTGGTCCCATCCCCCTTGCACAAATCCCATCCTTACACTTAGCAATTAGAGCTATCAATAGTGAGTTTATCTTTATTGGAGTTTTTCAGGAAAAGTCATTTACAGCTTTGATCAGGAAGCAGAATTAATAGCAATGGATGGAAGAGATAATCTACCAGGAAGATTATTCATCTTCAGAGTTGTTTTTTGTTTATCCTCAGAACAAAATTGAAAGAGTTTATTCCCTCTCCCTGGAATTTAAACCTGAATTTTATAGGTATTTGAGAGTTTTTACAATTGGAAACTTTTAAATTAGTCTTTCCAATTACTAGTTGACAAAATGTAAATTATATCTGATAAGTGGCACTGAGGGAAAGGAACCAGGAGACTAGTCCTAGTCAACATCAACATTGGGTACAAAATGCCAAAATGTATGCTTTTATAAAGTAGCATTATTTTTATTATCATAAGAGAAGGGAAAGTTAATTTGTAAAAGTCAAGCATAAATCATAGCTATTTAAACAGTCCCGTTTTGTTGTGGAGTTCTGTTGTACAATACAGTGGAGGAAATATGGTAACATGCTTCCGTTAAAACACACTACTGATATACTTGATAATTCATATGGCCTTGAGTCTTCAATGAAATTGTAATGCAGCTGCTAGTGTTAGGCTTCTAAAGGATTCAGGACAAGATATGCCCCTTAAAAAGAAAATAAAAGCAAAGTAAAACCACATGTATAGAAATAGTTGAAATGTATTTTAAAGTGATTAATATGTAGCATAAATATTCCAAGTTATTTTATCCAACGTTTTGGCTCTTTTTGCTGTTTTTCTCTTAAGATGCCTTACTTGAGTTCTGCTTATTTCCTAATATGTCCAGCCATGAATATCAGCATTAGTCCTTTATACCTAGAGCTTAGTTTCATTGAAAACTAGGCAGGTGCTTTAAAAATGAAATTTAGACAGAGCTCCAGAGGAGCATGTGTTGAGATGTCAAACTCTGCCCATCAAACTTTCAAGTGGTACCAAACCAGATTAAAATATAATTGGGGAATGTTAAGCCGAATAAATAAAAATGCAATCAAAAGAATGTCAGTTTTTAGTTTTCAGAATCAATGTATGGCCCATAGTGATCTGTTCTGAGTTTGATACCACAAGAGGGATATGAGAACCACCAAGAACTAATAGTTATTAAATCCCTCCTAGAAGATTTTGAGGGATCTTTCTTTGATAGTTCATTCCAGTGTTTTATCCCCTTGACATAGAGAAACTATTATGCAGTTGATAGAAAAGGGGCATTATATTCCCCTCTTAGTTTTTCTCTCTATCTTCTAAGATAGCTAAGGGTAGAATCCCCAAGGAAAGGAAAAGTAGTGGTTTAGGAGAAGGTGAAGTAATTCATTAATTTAAGTGAGAAAAGACAAAGGAAACTGATGTAGCCAGTAGCTTCAGTTTCTCGAACTCCCTTGGCTCCTTCATCTTCTAACATTCCTACCATGCCAATCTTCCACAATGGGTAGGCTGAGGACAGCTGGGTGGCTCAATGGATTGAGAGCCAGTTCTGAAGGAGAGAGATCCTGAGTTCAAATTTGACCTGAAACACTTCCTAGGTGTGTGATGCTGAACAAGTCAATATTTCCTAGCCCTTTCTGCTCTTTTATCTTGGAACTAATACACAGTTTTAATTCTAAGATGGAATGTAAGTGTTTTAAACTATAGATTGCCTCACCCTGTCTGCTTTCTCCATTCTTGGGCCAACAAGTGTCTGTGTGTCAATTCATAGCAATTAAATCTGCTACAAATCCATGCAAATTTACTTCACCTGCATTCTAACTTCTGCTGGATATCCTTTAAAATTATTTTTCATTGATTCCCTAATACATTCTTCAAGTCATTTGTTTTTTTTATTATTAAACATTTATTAATATTCATTTTTAACCTGTTTACATACTTTATGCCCCTACTTTCCCCTTCACCCCCCTGCACTCCTCCCACCCATGGCCAACGCACATTTCCACTGGTTGTAACATGTGTCCTTGTTCAGGGCCTATTTCCAAATTGTTGTTAGTTGCATTGGTGTGGTAGTTTCGAGTCCACATCCCCAATCATGTCCACCTCAGCCCTTGCATTCAAGCAATTATTTTTTTTTCCTATGTTTCCTCTCTGACAGTCCTTAATCTGAATGTGGGTAGCATTCTTTACCATAAATCCCTCAGAGCTGTCTTGTGTCATTGCACTGCTGCTGGTACAGAAGTCCATTACATTCGATTTTACCATAGTATATCAGTCTCTGTGTACAGCGTTCTTCTGGCTCTGATCCTTTCACTCTGCATCACTTCCTGGAGGTCTCTCCAATTTGCATGGAATTCCTCCAGTTTATTATTCCTTTTAGCACAATAGTATTCCATCACCCACATAGACCACAATTTGTTCAGCCATTCCCCAATTGAAGGACATACCCTCATTTTCCAGTTTGTTGCCACTACAAAAAGCGCAGCTATAAATATTTTCGTACAAGTCTGTTTATCAATGATCTCTTTGGGGTACAAACCCAGCAATGGTATGGCTGGATCAAAGGGCAGGCATTCTTTTTATAGCCCTTTGAGCATAGTTCCAAATTGCCAGCCAGAATGGTTGGATCAGTTCACAACTCCACCAGCAATGCATTCATGTCCCAATTTTGCCACATTCCCCCCAACATTCATTACTCTCCCCTTCTTTCATTTTAGCCAATCTGCTAGGTGTGAGGTGATACCTCAGAGTTGTTTTGATGTGCATTTCTCTAATTATTAGAGATTTAGAACACTTTCTCATGTACTTATTGATAGTTTTGATTTCTTTATCTGAAAATTGCCTATTCATGTCTCTTGCCCATTTATCAATTGGGGAATGGCTTGATTTTTTATACAATTGCTTTAACTCCTTGTATATTTGAGTGATTAGACCCCTGTCAGAGTTTTTTGTTATAAAGATTTTCTCCCAATTTGTTGTTTCCCTTCTGATTTTGACTATGTTGTTTTAGTTTGTACAAAAGCTTTTTAGCTTAATATAATCAAAACCATTTAATTTACATTTTGTAATTTTCTCTAACTCTTGCTTGGTTTTAAAATCTTTCCTTTCCCACAGATCTGACAGGTATACTATTTTGTGTTCTCTTAACTTACTTATAGTTTCCCTCTTTATATTCAAGTCATTCACCCATTCTGAATTTATCTTGGTGTAGGGTGTGAGATGTTGATCTAGACCTAATCTCTCCCATATTGTTTTCCAAATTTCCCAGCAGTTTTTGTCAAATAATGGATTCATGTCCCAAAAATTGGGCTCTTTGGGTTTATCATATACTGTGTTGCTGACATCATTAACCCACGAGTCTATTCCACTGATCCTCCTTTCTGTCTCTTAGCCAGTACCATATTGTTCTAATGACTGCTGCTTTATAGTATAGTTTGATATCTGGTACTGCTAGGCCCCCTTCCTTCACATTTCTTTTTTCATTATTTCCCTTGATATTCTTGATCTTTTGTTATTCCAAATGAAATTTGTTATAGTTTTTCCTAATTCAGTAAAGAAGGTTTTTGGTAATTTGATAGGTATGGTGCTAAATAGGTAAATTAATTTGGGTAGGATGTTCATTTTTATTATGTTAGTTCATCCTACCCATGAACAATTAATGTCTTTCCAATTGTTTAGATCCAGTTTTATTTGTTTGGAAAGTGTTTTGTAGTTCTTTTCATATAATAGCTGTGTTTGTTTTGGTAGATAGATTCCCAGGTATTTTATATTGTCTAGGGTGATTTTAAATGGTGTTTCTCTTTCTACCTCTTGCTGTTCTAATGTGTTGGAAATGTATAGAAATGCTGATGATTTATGTGCATTTATTTTGTATCCTGCCACTTTGCTAAAGTTGTTGATTATTTCTACCAGCCTCTTAGTTGATTCTCTAGGATTTTTTAAGTATACCATCATATCATCTGCAAAGAGTGATAGCTTAGTCTCCTCATTGCCTATTTTGATACCTTCAATTTCTTTTTCTTCTCTAATTGCTATTGCTAGTGTTTCTAGTACTATGTTGAATAATAGAGGTGATAATGGGCATCCTTGTTTCACTCCTGATCTTATTGGGAAGGCTTCTAATTTATCCCCATTGCATGTGATGCTTGTTGATGGTTTTAGGTATTGTAAAAGTGAAAATTGGGGAAAGCCATCTAGAAGTGTATATATTTCTATGGACATGGGAAATGTATCAAAACTACATTTCCCGTGATCCAGCTGTTTCCGTTTCGGGGTCTTTGGGGCATGGGGAGGTCTAAGTCGACGCTGGAAGAGCTTAAATCTCCTGGGTTAGGAGGGAGTGCTCTCTTTGCCAGTAGGTTCTTGGCCAGGAAACAGGAGACAGTAATGGAGGCTGCAGTTTTGAATGCTTACAAGCGCGTGGTCTGATAACTTTATCTATCAACATGGCTTTAATTAAAATACTAATTTATATATTTATAGAAGCCTTTATCATTTTTCATATTTATCAGTATATATTGTTTATTATTTTTAGGAAGGGTCCTTCTATTCCTATACTTTTCAATGTTTTCAATAGGAATGGATGCTGTATTTTATCAAAGGCTATTTCAGCATTTATTGAGATAATCATGTGATTTTTGTTTGTTAGACTGTTGATATGGTCAATTATGTGGATGGTTTTCCTAATGTTGAACCATCCTTGCATTCCTGGTATAAATCCCACCTGATCATGGTGGATGATCTTCTTAATTACTTGCTGGAGTCTCTTTGCTAATATTCTATTTAAGATTTTTGCATCTATGTTCATTAGGGAGATTGGTCTACAGTTTTCTTTCTCTGTTTTTGGTCTACTTGGCTTTGGAATCAGTACCATATTTGTGTCATAAAAGGAATTTGGTAGGACTCCTTCTTTGCTTATCATATCAAATAATTTGTATAGTATTGGTATTATTTGCTCTTTGAATGTCTGATAGAATTCACTTGTGAATCCATCAGGTCCTGGTGATTTTTTCTTAGGGAGTTCTTTAATGGCTTTTTCAATTTCTTTTTCTGATATGGGATTATTTAGGTATTCTATTTCTTCTGCTGTTAATCTAGGCAATTTATATTTTTGTAAATATTCATCCATATCTCCTAAATTGTTATATTTGTTGCCATATAATTGGGCGAAATAGTTCTTAATGATTGCCTTAATTTCCCCTTCATTATAGGTGAGGTCTCCCTTTTCATCTCTAATACTGTCAATTTGGTTTTCTTCTTTCCTTTTTCTTATTAGACTGACCAGTACTTTGTCTATTTTATCTGTTTTTTCAAAATACCAGCTTCTAGCCTTATTTATTAATTCAATAGTTCTTTTACTTTTGATTTTATTAATTTCTCCCTTAATTTTTAGTATTTCTAATTTAGTTTTCATCTGGGGGTTTTTAATTTGCTTGCTTTCTAATTTTTTGAGTTGCATGCCCAATTCACTAATCTCTGCCCTCCTTAATTTGTTAATATAGGCACTCGAGGATATAAATTTCCCCCTGAGTACTGCCTTGGCTGCATCCCACAGAGTTTGGTAGGATGTCTCATCATTGTCATTCTCTTCAATGAAATTGTTGATTGTTTCTATGATTTCTTCTTTAACTAACTGGTTTTGGAGAATCATATTGTTTAATTTCCAATTGGTTTTTGATTTGCCTGTCCAGGTGCCCTTACTGATTATTCGTTTTATCGCATTATGATCTGAGAAGGTTACATTCAGTATTTCTGCTCTTTTGCATTTGTTTGCCATGATTCTATGCCCTATTACATGGTCAATCTTTGTAAATGTATCATGTGCAGCTGAAAAGAAGGTGTATTCCTTTTTGTACCTATTTATTTTTCTCCACATATCAATTAAATCTAATTTTTCTAGGACTTCATTCACCTCTCTTACCTCTTTCTTATTTATT
>NC_058130.1:289878099-289931861 GCF_016433145.1 Gracilinanus agilis | reverse complement strand
ACCCCCTCCCTTATTTTTCCCCCCTTTTTGTTTTTAAAGGCCTTATGAATTCCTTCCCCCTTCATCTCCCCTCCCTTTTTTTGACCTCCCCACTCCCCTGCTCCCCTTGGTTTATCCCTTCTGACTTTCTCAGAAGGGTTAGATAAGGGTTTTATGTCCCAATGGATAGTGTAGCTACTCTTCCCTCTCCGGGTTGATTACACTGAGAGTAAGGTTTGATTATTACCTCTTAAAGCTCTCTTCCTCTCCTTCTTATAATAGTATTTGTCCCCTCTCCTTCCCATGCCCTCTTTGTGTGTAATAGAATATCCTATTTTTCTTATTCACTCAAGTTTCTCTTGGTGTCCCCTGCTATTCACCCCCTCTTTCCCATCCCCCATATCATCTTAGATTATTTAGTGTTCCACCCTCACTCTGTGAATTATTCTTCTGATTACTATAGTAGTGAATACTATAATAGTGAATAGAGTTCACTACAGAGAATTATACATAACCTTTCTCTACATAGGAATACAGATAATTAGATCTCACTGAGGCCCTTAAAAAGGCAAATTTAAAAATTATAAGTTTTCTTTCTTTCCCCTCTGTATCTTATTTACCTTTTCATGTTTCTCTCGATTTTTGTGGTTGGATATGAAACTTGCCATTTAGCCCTGGTCTTTTCTGTGCAAATACTAGGAATTCTTCAATTTTGTTGAATGCCCATACTTTCCCCTGGAAATATATAGTCAGTTTTGATGGGTAGTTGATCTGTGGTTGCAGGCCCAACTCTCTTGCCTTTCTGAATATCGTATTCCAAGCCTTGCGATCTTTTAGCGTGGAGGCTGCCAGATCCTGTGTGATCCTGATTGGTGCTCCTTGATATTTGAATTATCTCTTTCTGGCTTCTTGTAAGATTTTTTCTTTTGCTTGGAAACTCTTGAATTTGGCAATTATATTTCTGGGCGTTTTCTTATCTGGATCGAATGTCGCAGGGGTTCTATGGATCCTTTCAATGTCTATATTGCCCTCTTGTTGTAGGACTTCAGGGCAGTTTTGCTGAATAATTTCTGTTAGTATGGAGTCCAGGTTTCTATTAATTTCTGGTTTTTCTGGAAGACCAGTGATTCTCAAGTTGTCTCTTCTAGACTGGTTTTCTTGGTCTGTCACTTTCTCATTGAGATATTTCATGTTTCCTTCTATTTTTTTAGTCTTTTGACTTTGTTTTATTTGTTCTTGTTGTCTTGAGAGATCATTAGCTTCCAATTGCTCAATTCTAGCCTTTAGGGATTGGTTTTCGGTTATAATCTTTCGGTTTTCGGCTATGATCTTTTGGTTTTCGGCGATTTAATGAGAGCTGTTTCACCCCTTTATAGCATGGAAATGCCCTGATTCCACCTACCTTCCATGCTGTGCCCTGTTGTGGGGTTCCTCTGTTCGTCTGGACTTGTTTTTATGTCTCCTTGAGGAGTTTTGTGTGTTTCGGTCAGGAGAGGTTAAGAGCTGCTTCTTACTCTGCTGCCATCTTAACCCGGAACTTCAGGATGCTTTCTTATAGCAGACACTTCCTACCTATGTGACCCTAGGCAAATTATTTAAACCTGTTTGCTTCAATTTCTTCATCTGTAGAATGAGCTGGAGAAGGAAACAGCAAACCAGTCCGGTACCCTTGTAAAAAAAATCCCAGAAATGGTCACAAAGAATCAGTCAAGACTAAAAAATAACTGAACAACTAATTCTGATAGCTACAAGAAAATTTGCCTTTCTCCAAACCCATTGCTCTCAGTTCTGCCTTCTGGAACCATTCAGAATAAGACTCTATGGAATACCAGTTCTCTTCCTTTGCATAGGCTGCCTTCATTCCTGCAAGGCTTTGCCACTGCTTCTTTCAAAGCTCAGTTCAAATGCTACCTTATACATGAGGCTTTTCCTAAACTGCCAGCTACCAATGCTCATCCTTCTAAAAATGCCTTAGATTTACTTGGCATGAATTTCGTAGATACCTTCATCAGAACATATTGTTTCTCCTAATAGTATGTAAATTCTCTGAGGGCTAGAACTATTTTATCCTTGCATTTATATTTCTAACATCAAGCACAGAGACAGGCACATAATAGTTGCTTAATAAATGCTTGTTCATTGAGTGATTGATTAAACCTTTCAAATGAGTCCAGTGGAGGAAGTCTTTGATTAGATGATTCAAAGTCATTCCTCAAGACTTGATCCAAAAGAAGGCAATGCAATGGCAACCTGTGAGGAGGTATGGAACAGAGACTTGAGTCCCATCAAGAGGTATTAGGGACAGTTTGTGTTCCCAACACAAACCATCATTTTAATAATACATTGTAGAACTTTCCCTAGATTCAAAGCCAAATGCCTCAGTCAATATTTTGAAGACTATTTCCAACGAGTCAACAAGTATTTATTTACTATGTGTACGAGGCACTGCATCAAGCACTGCTTAAGCAATATTCAATACAAAGAAAAAAAAGACAGTTCTTGACCTTAAGGAGATTACATTCCCTTAAAAAAAATAAAATAAAATTGGGAGAACAATTTGAGGTCTCCAGGACTGAAAACATCTTTTTTTCTCCATAATGTGTCAAGACCACCAAGACCACCAACAATTCAATATAAACAAGACCTGGGGCCTGAGAGGCAACTGTAGTGTTGGCTTTAAAAGATTCTTTTCCCAAGAAGATGAAGGATCTTTGCTCATTTTCAACTTTGCAATACTTTTGTACCCTGAGAAGAGGAAGGGGTAAAGAAATATTTCTGAGACTCAAACTGGGACATTCTAAAGTTCACTCTGTAATGATTTGTGTAACCAATACTAATATTTTTGTTTCAAAGCAGAAGAAGAGTAAAAGTTAGGCAGCTGTGACTTGGATAGGGTCACATAGCTAAAAAGTATCTGAGGACAGATTTGAACTCAGGACTTCCCTTCTTTAGGCCTGGCTGTCTGTCCACTGAGCCATCTAGATGCCCCCTCCCCACTCTTTTTCAAAAGGAATGGAACTACCTGAGCATTCAAGAGAAATGTCCTAGTTCAGAAGAGGAGCAACTTGGTCTAGCAGTGGAACATCTCAGCTCAACAGAGAAGTTGTCCAGCTGTAGAGATACTCACCTTACACTGACATCACGTTCATTAATTTTTGTACTTATTATTAATAGTTCCAATGTGCCTCCTTTTTAGGAACTAAATACATTTTTGTCCACTGTCCTCCATGTGCATTTTGTACACATTGATGGAAGAGTGTACACAAGATTTGTGGGAGGAAAGGTATATTTCAATTATTTTTGCTTTATCTTCTATTTACTAAAGGTTTTGATTAAAGATTAAGGGAAGAGGAAGCTAGGTGGCTCAGTGGATTAACAGTCAGAGCTAGAGATGGGAGAACTTGGGTTCAAATGTTCCTCAGACACTTCCTAGTTGTGTGACACTGGGGAAGTCAATTTCCATTACCAAGTCTTCTGCCTTGGAACCAATATACGGTATTGATTCTAAGACAGAAGGCAAGAGTTTTTTAAAAAAAAAAGATTAAGGGAAAATTATGGAGCTAGAAAAAATAGCTAAATCCATCAAGAGGAACAAAAGGTTAAGAATCTCAAGGGAAATAATAAGAAAAGTGGAAAAGAAGAGGTTAGTCAATGGAAAAAATTAGGTATACAACATATAGATGGAAATGAATCTAGTGGGTTAGTGTTTGATAAATAACAAAGCCCTCAGCTACTTAGGTTAAGAACTAGAAAAATTTTTGGGAAAACTGCAAAGCAATCTGGCAGAATGAGTTTAGACCAGAGGTCCTTAGTCAGAGGTCTATGGATTTGTTTTAAAGACTATTTTGATAGCCATATTTTTATATAATAAGCAATCCATTTTATATTTTTAAAAATGTTATTTGAGGTTATTTTGGGGGATCCCAAAAAGACTAAAGAAAAAGTAAAAGTATTTACAAATAAAAATATTTATGACAGCTCTTTTTTTAGTGGCAGAGAAATGGAAACTAAAAGGGTGGCTATCAGTTGGGAAATGGCTGAATAAATTTTGGTGCATGAACATAATAAATTTTTAAAAATTACATGTAAAATTATTTAGCATTCACTTAAACAATAATGGATTGTGCTGTAAAATTATGAAGGCAGTAGCTTCAGAGAAATCTGGAAAGACTTATATGAACTGATGCAGAGTGAAGTGAACAGAACCAGGAAAACAAGCTCTGACTTAGATGACCAACTTCAGTTTCAGGACTGATTCAAAAGAGTTGTTTTCTCTTTGGCTCATATGATTCCATCCACTATGGGCAATCTTCAAATAGACTTGTGTCTGAAAATTCAGCAAATAATTGTAACAGAGAGATAGACAGACACTACTAAAAGTCTTCAAGCAATCCTTGGTTAACCAAGAATAGAGGATTTAAGACCATTTTTTTCAGGCTAATTTCATATATTCCCTTTAGAATATTATATATTCCCATTCTATGCTACAGTCAAATTCAAGGTCCTACTTCCACACCTATGGACACATTGTTTTCTAAGTTCGATGTAGGGATATGCTGGAGTCAGGTTCAAGCTGTTAAACTTTTTTTTAAACCTTTACCTTTCATCTTAAAACTAATACAAATATTGAATCTAAGGCAGAAGAGCAGTAAGGGCTAGGCAAATGGGGGTTAAGTACCTTGCCCAGGATCATACAGCTAGGAAGTGTCTGAGGCCCGATTTGAATCCAGGTCTTCTTGACTCCAGGACTGGCTCTCAATCCACTGAGCCTCCTAGCCATCTCTACATTCCTCCCCCCCCCCCCCCCCCCCCCCCCCCCCCTTGTTAAATTTTCACTGAGCATTTATTCCTCAGAAATCACCAAAAGCTACAAATTGTTGTTTGATTTAGCATGTTTTATTGATTATCAATAAAAAAAACATTTATTAAGTGCTTACTATGTGTCAGGCATTGTGTTAATGACCTGGGATACAAAGAAAAACAAAGATAGTCCCTTCCCTCAAGGAATTTATAATCTAATAGGAGAGAAAACATGTAAGTAAATATATACAAAGCAAGCAATATGCAGGATAAATGTGAAATAATTAATAAAGGGAATTTCTGTGTGTGGTGATTTGTCACTAATATCTGACTCTTTGTGACCCCTTTTGGGGATTTCTTGGCAAAGATACTGGAACAATTTGCCATTTCCTTCTCTAGCTCATTTTACAAATAAGGAAACTAAGGCAAACAAGTTTAAGTGAAATTCCCAGGGTTCCACAGCTAGTAAGTATTTGAGGTTGGATTTAAACTCAAGTCCTCTTGACTCTAGGACAGGTACTCCTACTATACCATCTAGCTGCCTCTTGAGAAAGGTTTCCCACAAAAAGTGGGATTTTAGACTTGAAGGAAGCCAGGGAAGCCAGGATGAAGACTTGAGGAGGGAGAGCATTCCTCACATGGGGGACAGAGAAAATGCCCAAGCTAAATATCTTGTTCAAGGAACATCAGGGATGGGCTGGGGAAGAGCATAAGGCAGGACAATAAGGTATAAGAATACTAGAAAATTCTGTGTGTGTGTGTAGAGGGGAGAAGAGATGTCACAATGGCTTTGAATACCAGAGAATTTTATATTTGATCCGGGAGGCAATTGGGAGTCACTGGAATTTATTGAGTAGGATGCTTTAAGAAAATAATTTTAATGGCTGATTAGAAGATGGACTTGTGGTAGGCAGACATCCAAAGTTACTGCAATAGTTCCAGGATTGAGGTGGTGAAAACCTGAAACCAAGATGATGACCATATCAGAGAAGAGAAGGGATGCTGCAAAGGTGAAATCAATAGGTTTTGGCAACAGAATGGATATAAGGGACTGAGAGCTGATAGTAGTAGGAAGTAGAAAACTAGAAGTCACTTATAGAATGTACCAAAGATCAAAGGAACATAATTTACAAACTGTATCACATATTAACTAATAATCACATTCTGAGGTTATGTACTAAATTAGGACTTTGTAGAGCTCCTCACATAGAACACCAAGTGGTACTAATAACTCCCAGATGATGTGATGATGTTAATAAACAAAACCCAATGGACACAGAGAAGAATTATTCTGTCCCCACTGAGACCTATAAAAATGAGACCTCCAAAGTCCCGCCCCACTACACTTCCATCTTCATATAGTCCATGTCACTGAGTGCTCCCAACTCTAATCCATAGTAACATAAGTGACTCTCTGTGCCTCCTCATCCTCCATTCTCTTCCCCATGCTGCCAGCCTTTTTCTATAGTCCTATCCTTCGCCACACATCATTTGCCTTTGAAACCCTCCCCCTTCACCACTTGTCGTTGTACTTTCTGGGCAATCAACCCTGCACCCTCTGGGACTTATTAAAGTGTGATTAAGGCATTACTCTCCACTGCTATCTTGGTCTTTCCCAGCAAGTGCCCAAAGACTGGGATCGCCTGTTCCCTTTTCATAATGCCACAGAAGAATCAACAACTCAGTATCTAATCAGTTGACAAAAGGCTGTCAGTTCCCCACCATAATCTCTCTCTTTTCCTTTCCACTGTCACTATAACCATCTTAGATGAGTTCATATGGTTTCTTGACAAGGCTATTGTAACAGATTCCAAACTGATTTTACTGATCCCAGAAATTACTCTGTTTATTTCATCCTTCACATTTCTGTTCATATAATCTGTAACACAGCACTATTATCATCTTACTTCTCTGCCTAACAAACAAAAAACATTCAAATGGCTCCCTAGTTCTAGTCAACAGTATTTTTATGTGACAGGCACTATGTGATTAAAAAAAGAAAAGAAATAAACAGTTCCAATGTACCTTTCCAGCTTTCCTTCAACTTACTTCCCTTTGTATATAGTTTATTCAAGAGAAATTGGATTATCTCAATTTTCATGTTTTCTTCTTATGTTTTTGTGCCCTTGTTTATTCCAAGTTTCGCTTCAGGTGCCCCCCCTACATGGAAGTGCTCTCTTCCTTCTCAAATTTCTCTTAGAATTTTGGATTTCCTATTCGCATTTGTGATATTCTGCCTTGTACTATAGTCACTCATGTGAATGTAAAATTCTTCCGACTAGACTGTAAACTACTCAAAAGTAGGAAATCTCCTCTTATCCCTAACATATAGTAAAATGCCTTGTGAACAGTAAATGTGGCACTAAATTATGTAAGCTCAGACATAGCTATAAGGACACTGGAAGTAATTAGTACTATTGGTTTTACTTTATATGTGGAATTTCATATTTTCAATTAGGTAATGTATTCCAAATCATTAAGGTCTTTGACTAATCAATAAAAGTATAAATCTTAATTTCATAAGCCACAATTTAATTATATGCAAAATTCCCTCTTTAGCCAAGTTCCAAAATTTTCCACAGTGCTCCAAATCTGTTTGTATATTTTCCTATTATTAACATTTTGAAAAGAAAATGAATAAATTTCTGCATAATTACCCAATGTACTTTTTCCTCCTACAGTTGCAACAGCAACTGCTTCTATGATTAAAGGTTTATTTAACAAAGACTATACTTCATCCTTGGCTATGCAAATTGAAAATTAAATCAATTAAAAGTATTGGCTGGTCACTTGCCACTGATCAGGTTTTTGGACAAAGGGCAACCAGTCAGTATTCTGCCTCTTTGCTTTCTTTCACTATTCCCCCTCTTTATTTCTGTTTCTATCTTGTTTCTCTCCCAAGTTAAGAGTGCAAAACTACATTAATATCAACTCTAAAATGTTTTGACATCCCTATAGCATCTGCCTTGTCTTTTCTCCCTTGTATTTAAGCCACAGACCTAAATTTTGAAGGGAAAATTCTTAAATATTATAATTTTAAATTGTGGGCCAATAAATTCCTTTTATGTNGGCTCTCAATCCACTGAGCCTCCTAGCCATCTCTACATTCCTCCCCCACCCCCCAGCCCCAACCCCTGCCATTGTTAAATTTTCACTGAGCATTTATTCCTCAGAAATCACCAAAAGCTACAAATTGTTGTTTGATTTAGCATGTTTTATTGATTATCAATAAAAAAAACATTTATTAAGTGCTTACTATGTGTCAGGCATTGTGTTAATGACCTGGGATACAAAGAAAAACAAAGATAGTCCCTTCCCTCAAGGAATTTATAATCTAATAGGAGAGAAAACATGTAAGTAAATATATACAAAGCAAGCAATATGCAGGATAAATGTGAAATAATTAATAAAGGGAATTTCTGTGTGTGGTGATTTGTCACTAATATCTGACTCTTTGTGACCCCTTTTGGGGATTTCTTGGCAAAGATACTGGAACAATTTGCCATTTCCTTCTCTAGCTCATTTTACAAATAAGGAAACTAAGGCAAACAAGTTTAAGTGAAATTCCCAGGGTTCCACAGCTAGTAAGTATTTGAGGTTGGATTTAAACTCAAGTCCTCTTGACTCTAGGACAGGTACTCCTACTATACCATCTAGCTGCCTCTTGAGAAAGGTTTCCCACAAAAAGTGGGATTTTAGACTTGAAGGAAGCCAGGGAAGCCAGGATGAAGACTTGAGGAGGGAGAGCATTCCTCACATGGGGGACAGAGAAAATGCCCAAGCTAAATATCTTGTTCAAGGAACATCAGGGATGGGCTGGGGAAGAGCATAAGGCAGGACAATAAGGTATAAGAATACTAGAAAATTCTGTGTGTGTGTGTAGAGGGGAGAAGAGATGTCACAATGGCTTTGAATACCAGAGAATTTTATATTTGATCCGGGAGGCAATTGGGAGTCACTGGAATTTATTGAGTAGGATGCTTTAAGAAAATAATTTTAATGGCTGATTAGAAGATGGACTTGTGGTAGGCAGACATCCAAAGTTACTGCAATAGTTCCAGGATTGAGGTGGTGAAAACCTGAAACCAAGATGATGACCATATCAGAGAAGAGAAGGGATGCTGCAAAGGTGAAATCAATAGGTTTTGGCAACAGAATGGATATAAGGGACTGAGAGCTGATAGTAGTAGGAAGTAGAAAACTAGAAGTCACTTATAGAATGTACCAAAGATCAAAGGAACATAATTTACAAACTGTATCACATATTAACTAATAATCACATTCTGAGGTTATGTACTAAATTAGGACTTTGTAGAGCTCCTCACATAGAACACCAAGTGGTACTAATAACTCCCAGATGATGTGATGATGTTAATAAACAAAACCCAATGGACACAGAGAAGAATTATTCTGTCCCCACTGAGACCTATAAAAATGAGACCTCCAAAGTCCCGCCCCACTACACTTCCATCTTCATATAGTCCATGTCACTGAGTGCTCCCAACTCTAATCCATAGTAACATAAGTGACTCTCTGTGCCTCCTCATCCTCCATTCTCTTCCCCATGCTGCCAGCCTTTTTCTATAGTCCTATCCTTCGCCACACATCATTTGCCTTTGAAACCCTCCCCCTTCACCACTTGTCGTTGTACTTTCTGGGCAATCAACCCTGCACCCTCTGGGACTTATTAAAGTGTGATTAAGGCATTACTCTCCACTGCTATCTTGGTCTTTCCCAGCAAGTGCCCAAAGACTGGGATCGCCTGTTCCCTTTTCATAATGCCACAGAAGAATCAACAACTCAGTATCTAATCAGTTGACAAAAGGCTGTCAGTTCCCCACCATAATCTCTCTCTTTTCCTTTCCACTGTCACTATAACCATCTTAGATGAGTTCATATGGTTTCTTGACAAGGCTATTGTAACAGATTCCAAACTGATTTTACTGATCCCAGAAATTACTCTGTTTATTTCATCCTTCACATTTCTGTTCATATAATCTGTAACACAGCACTATTATCATCTTACTTCTCTGCCTAACAAACAAAAAACATTCAAATGGCTCCCTAGTTCTAGTCAACAGTATTTTTATGTGACAGGCACTATGTGATTAAAAAAAGAAAAGAAATAAACAGTTCCAATGTACCTTTCCAGCTTTCCTTCAACTTACTTCCCTTTGTATATAGTTTATTCAAGAGAAATTGGATTATCTCAATTTTCATGTTTTCTTCTTATGTTTTTGTGCCCTTGTTTATTCCAAGTTTCGCTTCAGGTGCCCCCCCTACATGGAAGTGCTCTCTTCCTTCTCAAATTTCTCTTAGAATTTTGGATTTCCTATTCGCATTTGTGATATTCTGCCTTGTACTATAGTCACTCATGTGAATGTAAAATTCTTCCGACTAGACTGTAAACTACTCAAAAGTAGGAAATCTCCTCTTATCCCTAACATATAGTAAAATGCCTTGTGAACAGTAAATGTGGCACTAAATTATGTAAGCTCAGACATAGCTATAAGGACACTGGAAGTAATTAGTACTATTGGTTTTACTTTATATGTGGAATTTCATATTTTCAATTAGGTAATGTATTCCAAATCATTAAGGTCTTTGACTAATCAATAAAAGTATAAATCTTAATTTCATAAGCCACAATTTAATTATATGCAAAATTCCCTCTTTAGCCAAATTCCAAAATTTTCCACAGTGCTCCAAATCTGTTTGTATATTTTCCTATTATTAACATTTTGAAAAGAAAATGAATAAATTTCTGCATAATTACCCAATGTACTTTTTCCTCCTACAGTTGCAACAGCAACTGCTTCTATGATTAAAGGTTTATTTAACAAAGACTATACTTCATCCTTGGCTATGCAAATTGAAAATTAAATCAATTAAAAGTATTGGCTGGTCACTTGCCACTGATCAGGTTTTTGGACAAAGGGCAACCAGTCAGTATTCTGCCTCTTTGCTTTCTTTCACTATTCCCCCTCTTTATTTCTGTTTCTATCTTGTTTCTCTCCCAAGTTAAGAGTGCAAAACTACATTAATATCAACTCTAAAATGTTTTGACATCCCTATAGCATCTGCCTTGTCTTTTCTCCCTTGTATTTAAGCCACAGACCTAAATTTTGAAGGGAAAATTCTTAAATATTATAATTTTAAATTGTGGGCCAATAAATTCCTTTTATGTTTGTCTTCTAATTCACAAATAGAATCAGAGACACTGTGAGCATTTATTAGGCACCAGTTTTATGCCAGGTGTTGTGTGTTAAACACTAGAAATATAAAGAAGGACAAAACATAGCCTGTCCTTGAAAAGCTCATAAACATGAGACAACATGCAAATAATTAAATTCAAATATGCTATATACAGGATGAATAGTAAAAAGCCACAGAAGGAAGGCACAACAATCAGAGGGATTGGGGGAGACTTCCTATAGAAGGTAAGATTTTTAGCTGCAATTTGAAGGAAGCCAAGAGGTAGAGATGAGAAAGGAGCTCATTCCAGGCATGAGAGACAGCCAGAGAAAATCCAGTTTTATTTATGTAGTGTTGTAGCAGTCTAGGTCCAGTTAATTTGGCCACTGATTTTTATGTCACTTGGGAGTGGTTGCTAGAGAGAAGAGGCTATTCAGAAACATGACTGTCAACAAAATTCATGAATTTTTAAACCTACCTAAAATGACACACTGGATCTGGGTATTATCTAAGAGATGTCAAACTGAAAACACCCATGTTCTCCAGCCTCTATGAGAAATGAAGTGTTCTACATGCTGCTGTCATGTCTTAACAAGTTTTAGACTATTGATAAGGCTTTTAAACTCTCTGAGGCTGTTTCCTCATCTGTAAAAAGGGAATGGCAAAACTTACCTACTTTAAAAAATTATTACAAGGCTCAAATGAGATGATATAAAGGACTTTGTAAGTTTTCAAGTGTTATATAAATTATTATTTTTTATGATTTAACAAGTAATTAATTAATTATTAGCATAATTAATTAATGAAGAATATTATTATTCTTATTATTTTCACCATATTATATCAGGTGATATAATATTTCCAGGACAAAAGGCATGCCTATCTTCTTTGTTAATATAATTTATTAACCTTTTGGGTCATGTGGCATAGTGCAAGCTCATATTGCAACTGTCTACTTCCATTTAGGAATTTTTGTACTTGAGAAAGAATTCTGTTTGCCAGGAAAAACCCAATGGGGTCATGAACAGTCAGACAAGACTGAAATGACTAAACAATGGAATGTGCACACATTAAAACTCAAGCATTATGGACAAAGATAAAGATAATCATAGATGAAATAAAACAACCAGAGGTACACCTACCCAAACAAACTCAGGAACTATATGAACAAAATTATAAAACACTTTTTACACAAAATCAGAGCTAAATATTTGGAGAAATATTAATTGTTCACGGATGAGCAGGGCTAATATAATTAAAATGACCATCCTGGCTAAACTAATCTACTTATTTAATGTCATCCCAACTAAATTACCAAAAAATAATTTTATTGAGCTAAAAAAAAAAGTGGTATTTACAAGTCAGAGGAAAATAGCAAACAATTTATTTGGCCTTGTTTCTGAAATAGCAGCTTTTGTTATCTTTTGTATGTAAGAAAGACTTGTATATATTGGTGTAAAGATTAAAATTAATATACAATAACTATTATATTTAATAAGATTTATTAATAATAACTAAAATTTTAAAAAAGCTAGAGTAAAAAGACTGCTAACTAAGCCACGGTCACAGAAAAAGAGAGAGAGATGGAGTTCCCCACAACTACATAAAAAACGTGACCATGAAATGTGGTGGAGAGATTAGAAGGAATTTTGGGAAATATTGAAGGACTTCTGGAAGATGAAGTCCAAGGAACAAAATTCTTTAACTATACATTGGTGAAACAAAGATTAGTATGCAGCCCTTCTCAATCTAGTGAAAATAACATTCTGATAGAAGTAGAAAATTCTGATAGAAGTAAAATTTACATTACCTTTGCAGACCTTCAGGATTAAGAACTAGAAAAATATTTATTGTGGAAAGGAATACAAAATGAAGCATTCTAGCCTCCTTATTTTTGTGAAAAGTATGAGTTCTATGGGGTAATACAAGTATGTAATATAGAAATATAATGTAGTAGGTAGAAGGGAGCAAACATTTGTTACTAGCTTGAATTTAAAACAGAAAATGTGTTGTTTTGAAATATTTTCCTGTGAAAAAGCATATGCTTGTGAATGATTTTAGCCAAGTCCAGAGCAAAGAAACTGCCTTCTGCTGAGAATTATTGACCCACTGAAAAAGATCAATTAAAATGAAATTCAATGTTTTCATTTTCTCATTAAAATATACAATGCTAAAAAATAAACAAACAAATAAATAAAATATAAATATAAAAATATAAAAAAATATACAATGTTCCATTTACTTGTTTTTAAGATTAAAATAGGAAATAGTTTTCCATTCAATAAGTATAGTAGGGGCAGCTGGGTAGCTCAGTGGAGTGAGAGTCAGGCCTAGAGACTGGAGGTCCTAGGTTCAAATCTAGCCTCAGACACTTCCCAGCTGTGTNCTGTGTGACCCTGGGCAAGTCACTTGACCCCCATTGCCCACCCTTACCAATCTTCCACCTATGAAACAATACACCAAAGTACAAGGGTTAAAAAAAAAAAAAAAAAAAAAAAAAAAAAAAAAAAATAAGTATAGTACACACACTCATTTCTTTAGTATTGCCAATTAAGGAAGCTAGGTAAATATATGGAAGAGAGACTGACTGAGGCAATGACAAAGATATAGGAGGAGAGAGATAAATGTTCATGGAGAGGCACAGATTATTAGACTTTGAGGATATAAAGATTAAAAATCTAGCATAGTTCTTTTCGTCTCTTAAAGACGAAGAAGAAAAATATGGATGACAAGACAGAAACAAATTTTAATGGAATATGATATATGGAATTTTATACTATACACATAAATGAAAATATTAAATCTTGTCAAACAGAGGCAGCTAGATGACTCAGTGTGTAGAGTACTAGGCTTGGAGTCAGTAAGACCTGAATTCAAAACTGACTTCAGGCACTTAACTAGCAGTGTGACTTTGGGTAAGTCACTTAACCTCTGTTTGCCTTAATCCACTGGAGAAGGGAACAAACAACAAACTATTCCAGTATTTTTATCAAGAAAACTCCATGGATGGTGTTGGTATACTATGGTCCCTGGAATCATGAAGAATTGAACATAACTAAAGGGAACAGCTTGTCATACAGACCAAAGAAATTATCTCAAGGGGCATAGAACTCAATAAGGTCTCTGAAATTGTATTTTCACTGAATTTGAATTTTGACAAATTAATGTTTTTTATTCTGGAATTGTCATATTATCTTACTGTTACTAAAAGATAAGCTTATCTATAATTTTTGCAACCTCACTTAGGTAAATATTTTCTCCAGAAGAGCAAAACATTAAACACACCACCACAAGCTTTCATTCTAAATCAATTCCATATCCATAGCCTGTGGCAGTTTCAGGCTGCCTGAAGTAATGTAGTCCAGATTTATTGAAATGCAGAAGAATTTTCCTTCTTTCTACATCTGTACTTTAGTATTTAGTTTTTTATTTACTCTAAAAAGAGATTCTTAACTTCTTAATTTTTAAAGTGACTTCTAGCTTTTTTCTGGAGAGGTGAAAAATAAATTCTTTTAAAAATTCAAAGATGATGAATCTAATCTCTTTGTTCTTTTCTTTTGATTTTTGTAGACATTGAAAGTTTCACTTTTTAACATTTGTTATTGGATGAAGAACACTGGGCTAGCAACTGGTAAAACTGAGGTTCTAGAGCTCAAGCTTTTATTAGCTATTGTGGCTGGGTGATACAAATCTGATTTTGGGTGGGAATAAGAGTGGGGGTGAGGGGAGGGGGCAGCAGCTTCAAGTTCCTTCATTTGTTAATAATAAAGACTTAAATTAAATATCCTCTCTTCTAATGTTGTTGTTCAGTTATTTCAGTCATGTCTAACTCCTTGTGACCTCATTTGGGGTTTTCTTAGTAAAGATGCCAAAATGGCTTGTCATTTCCTGCTCCAGCTCATTTTATAGATGAAGAATTGGAGCAATAGGGTTAAGTTAAGTGACTTTCCCAGGATTAACCACCTGGCTAGTAAATTTCTAAGGTCAGAATTGGTCTAAACCAGTGATGGGCAAACTACTGCCTGTGGGCCAGATATGGCCCCCTGAAATGTTCTATCTGGCTGCTTGACATTATTCCTAATCTGACAAATACAATGAGTAGGATACAATACAATGAAACTTCGAAGGAGTTGCCTTAGAAACAGAATGGACAGATGAGCATTTCCTTTCCTTTGGCCCCCTCTTTAAAAAGTTTGCCCATCATTGGCTAAAGAATATGAATTTTTCTGACTCCAGGCCTTGCACTTTATCCAGTACACTACCCGATTGTCCTTAATCGTTTTGGCTTAAATTGCTTCTTGTGTTTAAAAAACTTTTAAATTAAATAAGCTCTCTTTTCCCTACTAACTCTAAAATTCTCTTATTGTATACTTCAACAAAATAGTATCTACACTTTGGAAATGAAATGGAAAATTCAAACTATTATTTGGATAATTATATTGGTTTAGATTTTAAGAACAGCATTTATTTTATATAGAATGGGAAGGTTTCCTAATAAGGATTAATCAATCATGCTTCAAGTTGTATAAAAATATTACAAAATCTAGTACTCATTGGCATAAGAAAAATGAAAATAAATTGCCTGCTCATTCAGTGATTGAATACAGATATAAAGGCTCCTTTTAGTTTTAGGTCCTCTATCTTGAAGGCAGAGTAACAGTTCACATGAAAAGGGATCACTACAGTTCAGGTGGAGAACAAAGTCTTGGACTCAAGGGTCTGTCTGTATAATGTTAAATTGTACTGAAATTAAGTCTGTTAGGGAAAGATATGGGAAAGGGAATAAGAATGAGAGTTAGAAGAAATAAATATCAGGGCCATGAATCAAAGAATTAAAAATCTAAAATAGACAAAAAAGAAAATAGTAATGCAGAGGATTTCGAAAACAAATGCTTAAAGACATGATAATAAAACTAATAAAGTAATAAGTAGTAAAACTCTTTTTGAAGATGATATAATGATCTATGTGAAAAATTCTAGACATTCAACTAAAATTAGTTGAAACAATAATTTTAGCAAAGTAGCAGGATAAAAAACCCATATAAGTTATCAGCATTTCTATATATCGCTAATATAGTCCCTTAAGAAGAGATAGGTATGGGGGAAGAGATATCCCATTAAAAATGACAATAGATGGAATAAAATACCAAATACCTTAGAAATATACCTGCCAAACAAACTCAGGAAATAAATAAACATAATTATAAAAAACATTTTATACAAACAAGTAAGATTTAAGTAATTGGAAAAATATTAATTGTTTATGGGTGGGTACAGTCAATATAATAAAAGATATTCTTGCCTAAACCAATCTCCTTATTCAATAGAAGAACTGCTGAATAAGCAAAAGATAAGAGAGCATTGTGGGATATAAAATTGATAATTTTGATTGTATTAAAAAGGCTTTCTTCAAAGAAAATTATTATTGCCAATATTAGAGAAAGGAGAAAGTTGGGGGGAAATCTATACCATTTCTCAGTTATAGGTCTCATATTTAAAATGTATAAAGAACTTTGTCAAATTTATAATAATATGAGCCATTCCCCAATTGACAAATGGTTAAAAGACATGAATATACATAAATTTAATGTATAAATACAGTTTTTGGAAGAAGAAATCAGTTATATATAGTCATATAAACATGCTCAAAATCCTTATTAGAGAAATGCAGATCAAAATAATTCTGAAATACCATCTCATACACATCAGATTGATTAAAATGATAAAAGAGCAAGATGATAAATGTTGGAGATTTGAAAGTGTGGACACTAATTCACTATTGGAACTGTGGTCTGATCCAACCGTTTGGAGAGCAATCTGGAATTTTGTCCCCAAAGTCATGAAGCTGTGTACCCTTTGACCCCAAAATGACACTGTTAGACTTGCCAAGGTGATCAAGGAAGAAGAAAAAGAGTCTACATGTTGTAGCAGTAATCTTTGTGTTGATAAAGAACTGGAAATTTAAGGGATAGAAGAATAGCTAAACAACTTGTGGCATATAGTTATTATGGAATATTACTGCACAGTAAGAAATGACAAGCAAATTAATTAAAAAACCATGGAAAGATATATAAAATTATGAAGAGCAAAAGGAGCAGAACCAAGAGAATATTAACAATAATAGATAAATTGTTTGAAGATTAAATGGGAATGTCCACCTCAAAATAAAGAACTGATAAATAGAAAAAAGTGAGCATAGTTTTTTTTATATATGAATTTTTTTGGTCAAATAATACTTTCTCTTGTGTGAAGAGGGGAGGGAGGAAGATACCTGAGAATTTAAACATAACAACAAAAAAAACTACTAAGAAAATGACACTGGAAAAAAAACCTTAAAAAAGTTATAAGCAAAAGGGGAGAGAGAAAGGGAATTTTACTTAATTCCTTAGAACAGGGGTGGGAAAAAAAGAATTAAATAACTAGGTAAAACAAGGGAAAAGTACAAGAATATGCATATTGTTGCATTATTGGTGGAACTGTGAATGAGTACAACCATTTTGGAAGGAAACTTGGAATTATGTAAAGAAAGTAACCTAAAGGCCAATACATATGATACAGATTCCAGTAGTAGTTTTCTATACAAAGAAGACTTTTAATAAGAAGAAAGACTACACATACTAAAATGTTTGTAACATTTCTTTGTAATAGCAAAGAATTGGACAAAAAGTGGTGCTCATTGATTGGGGAATGGCTAAACAAACTGTGATGCATAAATGTAATAGAAAATAAATGTATCGTAAGAAATGATAATATGATGACTACAAAGAGGCATGGAAAGATTTATATGAAATAGGAAGACCTAAGGAAAATAGCAGTCATGGTGAATACAACAATGTAATTCAAAAGAAAAATCTCAAAATCTAAAATAAATGTGGCAAAATCACCAAAACAACCATATCTCCAAAAAAAGAGATATGAGAATCATAACACTCCTTTTCATTGGTGGAAAGTCAATGAAAATGGTTCATTGCATGTAGTTTCAATTTTTTTTGATGTATTAACTTAGAAAAAACACAGAACTATTAAATAGTCATAAAGCCACTCTTTAATCAAGGGAAAGGGGGAACAGGGCTACTTGGTCTCTTTATGCAGAGCTGCGCCTTGTGTAGAGTCCAGGATTGAACACTGCTTTGCTCTGCTCCCTGACCCCCTGGGAGTGACACCATGCTAGAGGACAACTCCAAGGAACCAAGGAAATCGGGGAACTTATATACCATTTGGGAAGATCCAGGGGCTGGGAAAGATGATTGACATTATACTTGTAAGGATGGGATTTACAATCAAGCTTGGGAAAAGAATCATAGCTAGAGGCTAGGTTGTAAGGGTAGGGGCTGCTTACACAATGGATACCAAAGGATGGTCTCTTGCCCAGGTGTGTCTTCCTGGGACAGGGTCTTTTGATACAATGGGGAAGACTACCTAAGAAAAAAGGATATTTAGCATTTACCCTAGGGTCTATTATTCAGTCTGCATCTGCTAGCCTGAGATTCCCTTCAGCGTGGATTCTCTGGGAACTGGGAACAAGCCCAAGCTTTGGGGGGGGTCTCCAACCTACTAGCTATTTCTAAAACTTGGGTTTCAGCAGATCTCACTAAGCCACAAGTTTGGGGTCTCTAGATTCCACGTTGACAGATGTACTAATGAGTTTTGCTTGTTTTCTCTTTATTTCTCCTATTTTTCTTTTAAAATATTTTTAAACATGAGATAGCCCTCTAGAAGGGACAAAGGGAGGGACATTTGGAAAATATTTAGTGATTTTAAAAGATGAGCCATCAGTAAAATTTATTTTTAAAAATTATTCTGGGCATCAGGAGGTGAAGCATTAATTATTCCCTAATTATGGAGATGAAGGAGATAGGTGATTTTTCAAAATCTACTTTTATAGCAAAAAGAAATTTCAAAAATCCCCTTATATAATAAATCTATATGGAGAAATATTTGGACATGGCCAAGATATGTATGTATTTTCTTTGAATATTTTTATTTGTTACCAGGGAAGGAACTGTAAGTAATGGAAACAAACAAATGACTACCACTGTAAGTTTTAAAAATATACAGAAGGGAATGAAAGGGAGTTCAGAAGGAAACACAAGCAAGAATGACGATTTTGAAAGTATCATGTAGAATTATTGCATAAATTTTAAAAAGATCTTTTAAGTGATTAAAAGCCCTGTAGAAGAAGGTTCAAGATGTATGAATAGCACAGATGAGGGGAATATCAGGTTACCATTTTAGTGAGGGCTTATAACATTTGATTTGGCAGAAATAGAGAATATAGTGCATTTTCCCTGGGGGCATTCTTCACTGTACCCCACTTCCTTAAAAAAGTGATAGAAGAACCATCTTCTTGTCAGGATAGTATGATTTGATTAGGGATATAAAGGAAAAAAAACCTCATTTGGTTCAGATTGGTCCTGAGGACAGTGATAATACCTGAATCTAGTGCCACCCTTTGATTACTGTTATTAAAAAAAAAGTAAATAAGCTGAGTAGGTGGGTGTGAGTAAAGATAAAAGGGAATAAGGGATTATAAGGTGATTTGGGGAAGAATGAAGGTATGGGAAGGTATATAGGAGAAAAGGGAAATGGGGTATGTAGGAGAGGGCAGCTCAAACAGGTTTATTCTCCGAGGCTTGAGGCAGAGGATACAGGGGGAAACTAGGGCCAGTAAGAAATGTTTAGGCTTGACTGGAGGCTCTTGTTAGTTTCAAAGTCTCTTGAGGGAGGGGTCGAGAGGGCCCCTCCCTGCCAGTCAAACTGATGGCTGGAGGAAGTCTTGAAGGTGGGTATTTCCTGTCAAGATGGATGCCCCAGTTGTCTCAAGAAATAAAGGAAATGATTCTTTCCTCTTGGCCCTTGTCTTAATTTTCGACACAATGACTCACCACCGGGTTTGAACAGGTAACAAGGGAATTTATTAATACCAGGGTCAGTCAGAAGGGGAGGGGGTTCAGGATTTTCTAACTGCTGCTAGGGACAGGGGTGAGGGTGGGGGATGGGTCGCGGAGAGGTTTAGACAGAGAGAGCAACTGGCTCTCCCAGTCAGGAAGATTTGACTGCCTTTTAAATAAAGTCTTTATCAAACCCAGGGATAACTTATTTGAGGATACTCCAATTATCTAAAGAAACTAAAACCCACTATGTTCAATCACCAAGCCCTCCCTGCCAACCCCCCAAAGGAAATGAGGGAAGAGGAGGGATGGAGATGGGAGATCAGGGAGAGGTCCAGAGAAATGAGATAGATCCAAATTTCCCCAAAACAAAATAAGCACAGTCCAAGGCCAAAGCAATTAGGCCAAAGCCGAAAAGTCAAAGCAAAAGCCTCCAGCCACAGCAAAATCCAGAAGGCAAAAGCACCATCAGTTGGAACTTCACCTCAATTTATGGCTTTAAGTTCTAACTGACTTTCTGAACATTCTAAGATGTTTAACTGACGTTTTGTGACCATTAGAAATTGCAGAAGCAAAAAGTTTCTGTTAGCCACCTTGCATTACATTACTAAGCCCAATTACAGGATATAACAATCATTTCTTCTGTTTTTCTTTGACCCCATATTTATCCACATAAGATTCCTAGAGATGCCACTTTCTATATGAGATCTTTTTTTATTCTTTAATCCACCCTTTAGGAAATTGTTTTTTGTCCACTAACTTTTAGACATGTTGTTTATGTTCAACAGAAATAATGTTTCTTAAGGCAAAGTTAATTTTACCATTGTCTTTCTATTCTTGGCATCTAGGACAGTGTTTTGCAGGTGCTTAACAAATTCCTACTGAATTAATGAATGAAGGCATGCTACATACTCAAAACAGGGTCCAATGCTTTTTATTCCAGTTAAATACTTTGTACCTTAATGTTCTTTTGGGTACAGGTAAGTTGTTTGGCACTATGACACCAGAAGATATAATGGAGTTTTGAGAAACTCCGGAGTACCACCAACACATACCCTTTTTTAATTTTAACTTCTTTATTTTATTCCAGTGACAAATTTACACATAAGTTTTCCAAAATTATCTGGTTTATGTTGTCTCTCTTCCCTCTTTCCTCCACCCTCCCAGATTGACAAGCAGTATCAGTCAAAACCTATTTCCATATTATTCATTTTGGTAGGAGAGTAATCTTATTAGACCAAACTGCTAAATCATATAAGCAAATAAACAAGTGATAAATCATCTGTTTCCTTCTCTATTTGTACTCCAACAGTTCTTTCTCTAGATGTGGATAGCATTCCTTTTCAAAAGTCCCTCATAATTGTCCTGTATTGCTGTTACTAACAAAGTCTGTTTTATTTGATTGTCCCACAATGTTTCTATTATTGGTTACAGTGTTCTCCTGGTTCTGCTTATTTCATTCCACGTAAGTTCATGTAGATCTTTTCAGTTCTTAAAGCAATCATCTGGTTCATCATTCCTTATAGCACAATAGTATTCCTTCAACATCGTATACTACAATTTGTTCTGCCATTCCCGAATCGAGGGACATCCCCTTAGTTTCCAATTTTTTGCCACCACAAAAAGCACAGTTATAAATATTTTTGTACAAACAGGTCTATCCCCATTTTTTTTTATCTCCTTGGGATATAGACCTAGTAGTGGTATTACTGAATCAAAAGGTATTCATTCTTTTAAAACTTTGGGCATAGTTCCAAATTGCCCTCCCAGAATAGTTTGATCAATTCACAACTCCATCACCAATGCATTAATGTCCCAATTTTGCCACATTCCCTCCAATATTTATTATTTTCCTTTACTGTCATATTGGCCAATCTTTTAGGTATCAGGTAGTACTTCAGAGTTGCTTTGATTTGCATTTCTCTAATCGAGGGATTTAGGACATTTTTCATGATTTTTGATAACCTTGACCTCTTCCTCTGAAAACTGCCTATTCATATCCCTTGCCCATCTTATGAATTTGACTTAGTTCTTATATATTTGGGAATGATACCTTTATCAGACAAATTTGCTATAATTTTTTTCCCCAATTGTTCCCTTTTAATATTGGTTGCTTTGGTTTTGTTTGTACAAATAACCCTTTTTAATTTAATATAATAAAAACAATCATTTTACATTTTGTAATATTCTCTATCTCTTGTTTGATCTTAAATACCTCCCTTCTCCATAAAACTGACAGGAAAACTTCTATTTTCAACTAATTTGATTACTCGTTATGTTTAAGTTATATACCAATTTTGAACTTATCTTGGTGTATATGTAAGGTGTTGAACTAAACCTAATTTTTGCCATACTGTTTTCCAGTTTTCCCAGTAGTTTTTATCAAATAGTGAGTTTGTATGCCCAAAACTGGAATTTTTGGATTTATCAAACACTAGATTGCTGAAGTCATTTACCCCTAGTCAATTCCATTGATTCCTCACTTCTTTCTTTTAGCCAGTACTAGATTGTTTTGATGTTCACTGATTAAGATCTGGAGCTGCATTTTTTATTAGTTTCCTTGATATTCTTGATCTTTTCTTCCTCTAGATGAATTTTGTTATTTTTTCTAGTTCTTTAAAATAATATGTTGGTAGTTTCATAGCTATGGCACTGAATGAGAAAATTAACTTGGGTAGGATTGTCAGACAGGGGAGGGACAGAAGGAGGGGAGTGGACTGAGTGCTCCATTTAAGGGAGGAAATAAGCACAAAGGGGAGGCATGATGGCAGGCCCACAGAGAGGTCTCTGTGTGCCATCTTTGGTATGCATGCCATAGGTTTGCCATCACAGATCTAGAGTGATTTTATTTTATTTTATTTTTAGTGTTTCACAATGCATGCTTTTTATTATCTTGCTCTGACAACTTGTATAAATTAAAAAGACATTAAACCAAGACAAGTATTTAAAGATCTTTGGGCCTCTTTTCTCCCCTAAACCAATGAACACAAAATAAAAACCAAACAAAAAAACCCCAAGTATTTGTTATTTGTTTGGATACAGAATTTGTAGTGGGCTATTTCTTTAAATTCATTAAGAAAAATCTTCCAAAAGGGAGGGAAAGAAAAAATAAAACTACTTCCCTTATTCCCACCCTTCCATCATCCAGAACTTAATCAGAAGACTATAGATATCTCTAGAGTGATTTTAAATAGTTTCTCTTTCTAACTCTTGTTGCTGATTTTTATTGGAAATATATAGAAATGCTAATGATTTATGTAGATTTATTTTGTATCCTGCCACTTTGCTAAAGCTATTTCCACTAGCTCTTTAGTTGATTTTATAGTATATCATCATATCATCTGCAAAAAGTGATAGTTTAGTTTCCTCATTGCCAACTTTAATTCCTTAATTTCTTTTTCTTCTCTATTTGTTACCGTTAGCACTTCTAGTACAATATTAAATAATAGTGGTGAAAATGAGCATTCTTGCTTCATTCCTGATCTTACTGGGAAGGCTTCTAATTTATTCCCATTGTAGATGATACTTACTGATGATTTTAAATAAATTCTACTTATTATTTTGAAGAAAGACCCTATTCCTATGCTTTCTAGTGTTTTCAATAGGAAGGGGTGTTGTATTTTGTCAAAGGCTTTTCCTGCATATTTTTAGATCACCATGTGATTTCTATTAGTTTGATAATTGATATAGTCAATTATATGGTTGGTTTTCCTAATGTTAAACCAACCTTACATTCCTGGTATAAATCCCACCTGGTCATAGTGAATAATCCTTGTGATGATGTGGATGGCCAAACTGACCCTTGCCCAAACCTACAGGCCTGTGTGTATGTTAGATAAGACCCCTTGCAAGCTGAAGTGTGCATCCTAGATAAGACCTTGTATACAACCCACCCAATGGGCCCCTGTGCGAGCCGATAGACCATGCCCTTAGAGTGATAACCACCTTTGCTTAAGTTTGCTGTGAATTATATAAGGAGTGCTGTGAATTTACTTGGGGGGGGGAGACCACTCCTTTCGGTCTCTTTATGTGCCTGCTTAGCTTAATAAAGCTCTACTCTCTGTGTGTTTTGCATCATCTGTCTTGTTTCCTTTGGGCTCACCCAAAAAAGGACCCTAACAATGACTTGCTGTAGTCTCTTTGTTAATATTCATTGAGGAGATTGGTCTGTAATTTCTTTCTCTGTTTTTTGTCTTTATACCATATTTGTGTCATAAACAGAATTTGGTAAGACTCCTTCTTTTGCTTATTTTGCCAAATAGTTTGTTTAAAATCAGATTAATTGTTCTTTAAATGTTTGAAAGAGTTCACTTGTGAATCCATCTGGCCCTCAGGATTTTTTCCTGGGAAGTTCATTGATGACTTTTTCAATTTCTTTTTCTGAGATGGGATTATGTAAGTATTCTATTTACCCCTTTGTTAATTTAGGAAATTTATATTTTTGTAAATATTCATCTATTTCACCTTGATTGTCAGATTTATTGTTATATAATTGGGCAAAAAAACTCCTAATAGGGCAGCTCAGTGGATTGAGAGTCAGGCCTAGAGACTGGAGGTCCTAGGTTCAAATCCAGCCTCAGATACTTCCCAGCTGTGTGACCCTAGCAAGTCACTTGACCCCCATTGCCCACCCTTACCACTGTTAACTTAGAAAAAACGCAGAACTATTAAATAGTCATAAAACCACTCTTTAATCAAGGGAAAGGGGGATTTGGGCTACTTGGCCTCTTTGGCAGAGCTGCGCCTTGTGCAGAATCCAAGAATTGAACACTACTTTGCTCTGCTCCCTGACCCCCTGGGAGTGACAACGCCTTAGATGAGGACTCCAAGGAACAAAGGAAATTGGGGAACTTATATACCATTTGGGAAGATCCAGGGGCTGGGGAAGATGATTGACATTATATTGGTAAGGAGGGGATTTACAATCAAGCTTGGGAAAGGAATCATAGCTAGAGGCTAGCTTGTAAGGGAAGGGGCTGCTCACACAATGGATACTAAAGGATGGTTCTTGCCCTGGTGTGTGTTCCTGGGAAAGGGTCTCTGATACTATGGGCAAGACTACCTAAAATAAAAGGGTATTTAGCATTTACCCTAGGGTCCATTATTCAGTCTGCAACTGCTAGCCTGAGATTCCCTTCAGGGTAGATTCTCAGGGAACCGGGAAACACAAGCTTTGGGGGTCTCCAGCCTACAAGCTATTTCTAAAGCTTGGGGTTCATCAGATCTCACTAAGCCACAAGTTTGGGGTCTCTAGATTCCATGTCGACATCACTCTTCCACCAAGGAGCCAATACACAGAAGTTAAGGGTTTAAAAAACAAATAAACAAAAAAAAAACAACTCCTAATAATTGCTTTAATTTCTAGTTCATTAGAGGTGAAATCACCCTTTTCATTTTTGATACTGGTGATTTGAGTCTCTTAAAAATCAAATTAACCAATATTTTATTTTATTATTATTTTTTAATAGATCCAGTGATGTTCTTTGTGTAGCTCTCACTTTAAAGTGTTTTGCCCTGAGGCTATCTTCCTCAGCAGCTCCTGCTGCTGCACAGGACCAAGTGCTCTGCTCTTCCCCGAGTCTCATTGCTCAGGTCTGGTGCAGCCCTCAGGAATGAGTTTGTGGTGCTTTGAGCCAGCCCCCCCAAATTTGGAGATTTTCCTAGCCTTGGTTCTAACTGGTGAGATGAGTTGGGGGAGGGGTAGACCCTTGTGCAGTTCTGCACTCTTATAGTGTGGGAATCGCCTCTCACTGTCTACCTTTCATTGTATCTAGAGGAAGAGCCCCTTTACTTGGCCTGTTTTAACCTCTGTCCTTTTGAGACACTTTGTAGTGATTGGTTTGGAAGAAATTTCTGAGTGGCCTCAAGTTTTTCCTGCTACTAAGCTGCCATCTTCTCCCTCCTTTTTTTTTTTTTTTTTTTTTTAATTTTTAAACCCTTAACTTCTGTGTATTGACTCACAGGTGGAAGATTGGTAAGGGTAGGAAATGGGGGTCAAGTGACTTACTCAGGGTCACACAGCTGGGAAGTGTCTGAGGCTGGATTTGAACCTAGGACCTCTTGTCTCTAGGCCTGGCTCTCAATCCACTGAGCTACCCAGCTTCCCCCTTCTCCCTCCTTTTAAGTGAATTCTGTACTTGTTTCCCAATATTCCTCTCTGTACCAACTTCAACAAAAAGAATTTCAACATTAATACTGAATGTTCATTAATGGTCATAAAACCCTTCTAATTTCTGTCCTGACTACTGTTTCATTCCACATCAGCCACATGCAAATACAGTCACACATTTGAGATTCTCCCTCCATTATCAAGAATTCTGAAATGTCTTTATCTAACTGTAATTTCTCCATACCCCTCTACCATTATTTTTTCTCCTAAATCTAATTATCATCATTATAACATCTAATCCCTGATTTCTTCTTACCCTTTCAAGACATCAACCTTGTTCTGACTTGCCTCTCTCTCCCTATATATATTATAGTTCAATATTGTTCATGAAGCCTTTTCTGATTTCCCTCCAGCTATTTGTGCTTCTCCTCTAAAATTTGCCATTTTTTTAAATTTTATTTTTTAGAAAAATTTTCCATGGTTACATGATTCATGTTTTTACTTTCCCCTTCTCCCCCTCTTCCCCCCCCCTCACCAATAGCCAAAGTGCGTTTCCACTGGTTTTAACATGTGTCATTGATCAAGACTTATTTCCATATTATTGATAGTTGCATTGGTGTGGTCCTTTTGAGTCTACATCCCCAATCATGTCCGCATCAACCCATTTGTTCAAGCAGTTGTTTTTCTTCTGTATTTCTACTTCTTGTAGTTCTTCCTCTGAATGTGGGTAGTGTTCTTTTCCATAAATCCCTCAGAATTGTCCAGGGTCATTGCATTGCTGCTAGTACAGAAGTCCATTACATTCTATTTTTCCACAGTCTCTGTGTACAATGTTCTTCTGGCTCTGCTCCTTTCACTCTGCATCAATTCCTGGAGGTCATTCCAGTTCACATGGAATACCTCCAGTTTATTATTCCTTTTAAAAATTTGCTGTTATTTATTCTGCATAAACTCATTCCTATACAAATTGTTTCCCCCAATAGAATGTAAGCTCCCAACTGCGGAAACTGGGAAGAGATTTGCAATTTTTCCTTTGAATTGACAGCACCGAGGCACAGTGTCTAGCCCAAAATAAACTCTCAAGTAATGTTTTCTGTCTGATTGATATTAGAATTAATTTCACTTTTAAGATTTTATGTTTAATTTCTAATTTTTTGAAGGATATTAGAAGTAAATCATTAGAAAAGCTCTTTTTCCCTTGGGTAACTCTTAAGGAACCAATAAACCAATGTAATTTTGGTAAAAAAAAATAATTATGTTGCTTATTTCAACTTGATTTTCCTCTTATTTTTAGCTTGTTTTCCCAATGAATTTTGGGAGCAAAAGGATTGTGTCACAGAAAGTTGTCAGTGAAAGTATTTTCCAGGAACATTGCTTTTCACATTTTCTTGTGCTGTGGACATTTGAAACTTATCTCAAACTCTACTTTGATCATGCATGTAGTAACAAAGAAGATGCATAGATATAGTAGTTCTGCAAAGAAGAGAGTATGGTAATAGCTATCTACTCACTTCTGAAGGATTATTCATAAATTAAGTAGAAGAAAAATATATGTCAATATTATGAATAATCCTGAGAATGTTCTTTTGGCAGGAAATGGTTGGGATAATATTCCTAGGTCTACTCCTAGGTTTCAGTTATAATACACATCACAAATGTATAAAGCACTATAGAGTAGTAGCAATAGGTAAGAATGTTTCTCTTTGCTTAAGCAAGTTAGTAAATTGAACTTTTTTCCATGTTCCTTAGTAAATAGTCTTCTTCAGTGTCAAACTCAAACAAAAAGTTACCTGCTGGCTGTATACTGACTTGGAAAACCACAAACATATTATCTGTGTTGTATTGTATCTTTATTTTGTTAAGTAGTTTCCAATTACTATAATATATTTTATATATTTATATATTTATGGGCTACATACAGGAGTTTTGTTGGCCACTTGCAACAGGCTGCAAACTTAACACCTGTGGTCTTCATTATTGACAGGGTACATAAGGTTTAAGCCTTGAGTTGTGCCTCTTTAGAAAAATGTCAAGAAGCACTTGCTCACTTAGTTGCATTCTCATTTTTCTAGTCTTGTACATTATTATGCTTCACATATTCTGCAGTCCAGCCATACTAGCTTACTGTTCCAGTCGCAGGATGTTCCACACTATCTTCTATCTTTGTCTTTTTATGGACTTTCTAGCCCAGTGATGGTAGACCTTTTGGAAACTTTTAGGGAATCCCATGCCTGTGCTCCACCACACCAGACTACATGCCATGCCCCACTCCTGATGTGGGGGTAAAGCCACCTCCTGTGGTTATGGAGACTCATGCCCCTAACCCAGTGGCCCTGGGAGCAGGCAGAGTGATTGGGCTGCTGCCCAAGCCTGATGGGGAAGGTGGGGGAAGCCTAGGTTAAGAGATCCAGTGTCCCAACCCTTGTGTTGGGGGGTGAGGGGGTGGGTCGGGTACTGTTGGATGTGCCCATTGGGAGGGCTCTGCCTGTCATATTTGGCATGGGAGTCATAGGTTTGCCATCAGAGCTCTAACCTGTTATACCCACTGCCCCTTCAGGGCTCCTGTTTTCCTTCAACTCAGCTCAAATGTCACCTTTCTTGATATCCCAAGCTACTTACTAATAACATCTATTTTCAAAGTACCTTTTATAATATTTGTATGTATTATGCATCTTCATTGTATATTATTTATATTCATCCACATATATATTAATTTTTTTCAAGTTAGATTGTAACTTCCTTAAGGGTGGGGGAAGTTTAATTTTATTTTTTATTATTGATTAATTGACTTACAATTTTTTAAATAGTAGTTTTAGATTTTTTATTATTTTTTATGTATACGATTTATTATTTCAGGGCAAGTCTGGAGCAGGAAAATTTAATTTTAGGATTTTAATTACTCCAAATTATTTTCATTTTTAATTGTAAAGATTTATGGAGTTTTCTTCCCTCTTCTGTATTCCAACACTACAAATTAACCCCTTTATTTTTTTCATGTTCATTTGAACAGGATTTATGCTTGATTAAGTTGCTGTCTTTTATCATAATTAAAGAAAAATGTTATAGAAAGAGAACTAAAGAGTTCATTCAATGAAAACCAGATTGTTGGACCTGCAATGAAACAAGAGGGAGCCTGTCACACATTACCCTTTTCCTTGTATGCCAGATAGATTTATCTGTTGTGAAAATGATTCAGCTGAAGTAAGCTGTGGTTCAAGGAGAAAGAGAGTGCATTTAATTTTTTTTAGAAAGGAAATTGCTAATTGCTAAAGTTTTTGGAGGCGGTGCTGGCTGGTCTAACAACCATGACCTGTATCAGTAAACTATTTTACTTTTTAGCTCATGTTAAAAAAAGGAGTTAGTTAAGGCTTACCAGTATTGTTCTTTATTAAGAGAAGTGAATTATTATGCATGAAGTGATCCTGATTTATAAAGATCTTTCTTGTGTTGCTGTCTTATTTTAAAATAGGTGACTCAGTTTTTCAAGAAGTGCATTTCTGGCAGACTTAATTCTCTTGTTTTTTTACTTCAAGTTTGCTGCAGTTGCTTATAAAGACAATATACTACAAAAAACAATCTATTTTATGAGATAAGAAAAGAAAGAAAACTAAATTTCTTAACCATTTTATTATATTAGGGACACCACATTTGGCAAGAGTGCTCCTTTTTTGGATTAGTAAATTGTCACAACTTTTTTAACTGACAAGATTATTTGAATGTAGGAGAGGAATATGGATTCTAATTTTTTGTTTCATAAACATTTATTTATATCTTCAAAATGAGGTGCAAAATGTTATCATGTAGTTATGTAATACATATAAGCTTTTCTTATTTGTTGCAATGTTGTAATATTTTAGTGACTAAAGGACCACATTGGGAAGATGACCATAGTATGACCTTACATATATGTTAATTGAATAGAATAAACTTTACCATGTGAGATGAAACATGGCACACTGGAGGGAGAGTCAGCTTCAGAGACAGGACACCAGTTCAAATTATGTCTCTGAGATACTGACTTTCATTATCTTTTTCCCAAACACTCCCATCTTTTATACTTTCTTATTTCTGTCAAATATACAAGCACCATCCAAGTTTCCAATGTTCATTATTTTGGGATTATGCTTGACTTAAAAAAAAAAAATCTTATCTTCCATCTTCGAATCAATCTGTGTATTGGTTCCAAGGCAGAAGAATGAAAAGAGATAGGCAATGGGAGTTAAGTAACATGCCCAAGGTAACATTGCTAGGAAGTAGGTGAGGTCAAATTTGAACCCAGGACCTCCCATATTTAGATCTCATTCTCAATCTACTGAGTCACCTTACTTGCCTCCACTCCTGGACTTATCACTCTCCCTCAGCCTATATATCCAATCAAGTGGGCCTAATCTTGCCATTTCTAATTACACAACACCTGAATCTTCTCTCCATAGACACAGCTAAAAACTAGGTTCATGGCTTCATCACTTCTCTCCTAGATTATTGCAATAGATTCTTAATTAATCTCCCTTCTCAAGTCTTTCACTACTCTGGTCTACTAATGTAAATGAAGACTTGACAATATGATTCCCCTAATTAATTAACTCCTGTAGCTTCTTATTGTTTCTAGGACAAAAAATACATTCTTCAGTTTCACTTTTAACGTTCTACACAACCTGATCTAATCTATCTTCTGCTTTCATTGTACATTACTTTACCTCTTGAACCAGCCAGATTAGTCTTCTCTCTATTCCTTCCATATGACCATCACTCATTCTCCCATTTTCGTGCCTTTTTATTAACTGTCCTTCATATATGGATATAATCCTGCCTTATTTCTCCTTCACAGAATCCCTCTCAAGGACTACTAAAGAAGCATGTTCCTCATGACCTATTAGAGAGATATTGGATTCTAAATAAAGAATGAGACATACCTTTTTTGAAATGGCTAATATGAAAACTTGTTTTGCTTGTCTTTGCACCTTTGTTACAAGGGGTTATTTTATTCTCTCTGTCTTTCCTTCTTTCTCTCCATCTCAGGAAGAGATGGGGGCAGGGGAAATGATTACTAATAGAAATTTTAAAAATATGGTTAGAGAGCATAGTTAGTTTGTATATTGTCTGGGATTATTTGAACTCCAACCAAGTCTTGCTTATTCTGATGTCTATTGGTACCTCTTGGACTGTGTGCACAATTAATGTCAAATAATTTTTTAAAATGCAGTTGCTCAAGCATCATCTTTTGCATAAATCTTTTTTCTGTTTTTACCAGCTGCTAGTGCTCTTTCCCAAATGTCTTAAACTTAACTAATTTGTATTAATTTGTATTTATCAACCTTGTATTTTTGCTATATATATTGTTACATATTTATTATCTTCCTCATTGGAGTGAAAATTCATTGTGACTTGATAGTTTTAGTTTTAGTTTTAGTTTTTTATATCTTAGCATTTTGGAAAACTTTTTTTTTTTGCCTCAGAAAATAAAAAAAGGAACTTCGGTTCAAATGACCTCAAATTTCAAATTAATAAAGTTCACATTAGTTAAAATTTCCTGTACCACTAATCCAATTACCCAAATGCAACTAAATAAAAGACTATGTGTTAGACTATGAGGATTTGTCCTTTCTTCTAGTATCGAAGTCATATAAAAAAATATTTTACTATAGTCATTAATTCCTCCCAAATTTGAATGTTTTATAACTCCAATTCAGGGCTCCAATGAAATAAAGCATTTTCTATATTGTATTAACAAAAATAATGAAGCCTAGAATGAAGTGTATTTATAGGTACATTTATATGTATATACCCATACAAATGTACATATGTATATTAATACATAATAACATATATAGTGCAGCTACGTGGCACAGTGGATAGAACCTAGCCTAGAGCCAGGAAGACTCATCTGCCGGAGTTCAAACCTGACCTCAGATACTTGTTAGTCTGTAAGCCTGGTCAAGTTACTTAATCCTTTTTGCCTCAGGTTCCTCATCTGTAAAATAAGCTAGAAAAGGAAACAGCAAACCACTCCAGTATCTTTGCCAAGAAAACCACAGATGAGGTCACAAAAAAATCTGACATGATGGGAAAATGACTGAATAATTATATGACATAATAGACCTCTAAATTCAATCTGCTGCCTGTGGACAGTAATAATTTCAAAATGGCTAGAAAGAGAACTTTTTTTTCCCCACAAAAACCTTCAGGGATATTGGTATAATTTATTTTAGTATTTCATTCTAAATTCCATTCTAAGGATAGAAGTGTGTTTTTTTCTTTCCTGAAGACTATCAATGAGAGGGCTGCTCAGGACTGGAAAGGATCTATTATCTGAAAAGAGAAATGATGAGGCCAGACAAATTTCTCTTTTTATTTTCTACAAAATATATCCTTTAATACATGAATACTGTCGTATTACTAAAGATGGGTATTCACTTTCCTACTTGCTTTGAAAGATTCTACAATATAAGTGACTCCCTTCTTTAAAAGTTTCATCTATTTTGCATTTGGAGGGAGATGGTAGAGTGAGAGTTGTACTTAAATCGATTCATGTATGCTTCTCTTCCTGTAAAATAATTCTGTAAGCAGGTTTCTCTCAACATCAAAAGACAATACTGAATCCAAGAGCACAGGGCTTGAATCATGTGGAATGTAATTTGTGGTTACCGTGAAGAAATGAAGGAAGTTATCCTTCGTCATTGCATCCTCATAGGTTTAAACAAGAAGAGAATAGCATGAGGCCCAGGATCAACAGGGTGGTATTTGTTTCTATTTTATCCAAGTACTGTCATGATAAAATTTAGAAAAATTGGTGTTGCTATTAACTGAAATTCATGTATTAACTGAACTTATGTATATCATTGTACTGAATAGAATAATTTTTTTATACTTGGATTTGTTAAGATAATGTCATAAATATAATTAGGGGAATCTTCTGGATCAACTCTGGCTATAGTATATACTCCATGTAGCATTCCTGGAGCTTGGCTGGCCCCTTATAATAACATATGTGATAAACAGATTGGTTTTTTTTAACTAATTAGTTTATTTAGAATATTTTCCATGGTTACATGATTCATGATTTTTCCCACCTCTCTTGCTTCCCCCCTCCAAGAGCTGACAAGCAATTCCACTGGATTATACATGTATCATTGTTCAAAAACTATTTCCATATTATTCATATTTGCAGTTGAGTGATCTTTGAAAGCCAAAGCCCCAATCATATCCCCATCGAACCATGTGATCAATCATGATTTTCTTCCGTGTTTCTACTCCCACAGTTCTTTCTCTGTATTTTGAAGTATTAGTATTGATAAATGATGTTATTGAGGAGGATGCTGTGGTAGAGTACTTTGCTTGATGTCTACAAAGTATCTTTCAGTTCTCCTCTCTGAAGGAAAGCCAGGAGTGACTTCCCTTCACTAGGCTATTATACAACTGCTTGGAGACTATATATTTATATAAAAATATATTTATTTATCTTATGTGACAACAGATAAGGTAAGAATTAGTCAATAGGATGCCCTAAATCTAAGGGAATTAATTTCTCCACCCACTCTTCTACATTTGCCTCTTGGCAAAGTCTTCTGTTTCTTGAAGCTAAGCTGAACTTCTTATCATTACCTAAAACCCCATAATACACACTACCTGACTAAATCTAATCTACAATCCTTATTAAAAGTAACTTAATTCCTTAAAAGTGTTTCCCAAGTAAACAGAGTCAGTTAGCCCAATATCTCACAGGCTTACTGACCAGAATGGAGCTCTGAAATGTCTTTCAGAGTTCAGGCAAACAGGCCTTCAGTCTTTCTTCCCTCAAAAGCAGTTCTCCAACACAGCAGATTTGAAAGCTTCTTCTTCACAATAAATTCCCACAATCAGGAAAGTAGAAACCCCTCTTAAGATGGTTTAGAGTTCTCTCTTCCCTATCACCCCCAGAGAGTAAGGTCTGAGTTGAGTCTGTTTCCACCAGAAGCCAGAGGGCAACTCTCAGAAGCTAGTGATCAACTGTCAGAACTTTGCCTGCTTCCCTCCTTCAAAGTTCTCAGCTCATGCACAGAACTCTGTCTTGCCTGCAGTCCCAGAGACACCTTCCTAAAATTCCTTATCCCAATCAATACTTAATCAATATATTTCTTATTTCATTCCTACAATGTGGATAGTGTTCTTTTTCCTTTCTGTGTACAATGTTCTTTTGGTTCTGTTCATTTTACTCTGCATCAATTTTTTTGCCCCTAGTCTATTCCATTGCTCCATCCTTCTGTCTCTTAGATATTAGCATATTGTTGTTTTTTTATAAGATTTAAATATTTTTTTTTTAGAAAAATTTTCCATGGTTACATGATTCATGTTTTTACTTTCCCCTTCACCCCCCCCCCCATATCCAATGCATATTCCCACTGGTTTTAACATGTGTCATCAATCAAGAGTTATTTCCATATTATTGATAGTTGCATTGGTGTGGTCCTTTTGAGTCTACATCCCCAATCATGTCCGCATCAACCCATGTGTTCAAACAGTTGTTTTTCTTCTGTGTTTCCACTCCTGTAGTTCTTCCTCTGAATGTGGGTAGCATTCTTTTCCATAAATCCCTCAGAATTGTCCTGGGTCATTGCATTGCTGCTAGTACAGAAGTCCATTACATTCTGTTTTACCATAGTGTATGAGTCTCTGTGTACAATGTTCTTCTGGCTCTGCTCCTTTCACTTTGCATCAGTTCCTGGAGGTCTTTCCAGTTCACATGGAATTCCTTCAGTTTATTATTCCTTTGAGCACAATAGTATTCCATCACCAGCATATACCAGAATTTGTTCAGCCATTCCCCAATTGAAGGGCATACCCTCATTTTCCAGTTTTTTGCCACCACAAAAAGTGCAGCTATAAATATTTTTGTACAAGTCATTTTATCTATGATCTCTTTGGGGTACAAACTCAGCAATGCTATGGCTGGATCAGTACCATATTGTTTTGATGACCACTGCTTTCTAGTACAGTTTAAAATCTGATATTGCTAGGTCCCTATCCTTCACATTTTTTATTATTAGTTCCCTTGATATTCTTGATCTTTTGTTCTTCCAGATGAACTTTGTTATAATTTTTTCTAATTTTATGAAAATAGTTTTTTAGTAGTTTGATAAGTATGGCACTGAATAAGTAAATTAATTTGGGTAGGATTGTCATTTTTATTATATTAGTAAACAGATTGTTCCAAAAGTCTTAGTGCAGTTTTAAATTATTGAATCTTAAAACTGCACCAAGATTTTTCAAGGCACCACATACATACATAAATACATATATATTTTAGATATATACACATACACACATATATGTATGCATACAGACACATATATCTTGGATCTTTTGGTGCTGGCTCAGTGCTGAAAGACTATGATAGCAGTAGGAAGAAGGGGCATCATTAAAGAAGGCTCTTGAGTCAGGAAGAGCCACCCATATATCTTAAAATGAATGATCCTGCCCTTTGATGTAACTTCCTCCTATCCCTAAAATATGTGGTATGTAACCAGCTTTTCTCTGTGTCCACCTTGTTGTAACCACCTTGACAGAAAGGGTTAGCATATGGAAGCCCAATTTAGAGAGTTAGAGGGCTGGCTAGGTAAGCTTGATAGTAGGCCACTTATTACCTCTCCTTTTTGTGTTTCTCCTATCCCGTTGGCTTAGAACAAAGTGCTATCCTGAGTTGGACATTTTAATACTTGTGAATTCAATAGCATGGGAATTCTGAGTCCTTCTGTCAGTGCCTACTCCTTTATGGGATTTACAGAGTTTATAAGGGAAGAGTGTACCATTAAGAAGAGGAGCCTACTGCTTTGCTCAGCTTGCTCAAAGAAATGGACTTTGAGGGAAACAGTGCAGAGCTGGTTTGAAAAGGAAATTCTGATTTGTCAGACCCACAAAATGCTAAATTTTTTTATGTATCAATCTTCTAGGGGATTGATAATCAGTTGATGAACATTTAAGCACCTAACTTGGGCCAATCATTGTGCTAAACTATTGGGGTACAGGAAGAGGCAAAATATAGTCCCTGTCTTCAAGGAATTATTGCTTCATGTTTTAAGTATTTGTCAGTGTCCATTTATGACACCTCTTTATTAGTGTTTATGTGTGCTTGGCATTTCTTTATGTGGAGGAAATGAAGAGCTATTTTGTTATTTAAATTGTATATTAAGCATGTTTTTAACTCACCTTTTAGGGGAGATCTGATATATGACCCAAATCTAAGCTTTCAGCTCCAGGCTGGATTGTAAAGAACCACAGACATAGGGGAAATCTAACATTTCTCTTTAGAGGTCAAGCTAAACCTAGGAACCTGGTCTTGAATGTATATCAAGTGAGTTCAAGGATCTTTAAAGAAGGCAAGCTCTCCAGTCATCCAGAATCTAGTAATAGGTTGTGCTGCTAAAATATAATAAACATCCAATTTTATGTTTTCTAGGGTCATAGGAGTAGAATCTGTTCAGTTTAAGTGAAGCAGAATTGTAGAGAATTTGATGAATTCTCTTTTTGGATGGGAGGGAAAAGGAAGGAAATAAGTGTCTATTATGTGCCAGTTACTGTAATCATTTCAACTCTGGGAGTTAATTATTATCATCCCCATTTTACATTTGAGAAAACTAAAGCAGACAAATGCTAAGTGACTTGCCTTGGTTACATAGCTAGTAAGTGTGTGAGGATCTTCCTGACTCCAGACTCAGTAGTCTATCCACTTCAAAACCTAGCTGCCTCTAAAGGATCACTTAAGCAACATTATTAATTCTAGATAATAAAAGAATATCCTATATAATTTTAGCATGTAATCTTTTTTTTTTTAAACCCTTGTACTTCGGTGTATTGTCTCATAGGTGGAAGATTGGTAAGGGTGGGCAATGAGGGTCAAGTGACTTGCCCAGGGTCACACAGCTGGGAAGTGGTTGAGGCTGGGTTTGAACCTAGGACCTCCAGTCTCTAGGCCTGACTCTCACTCCACTGAGCTACCCAGCTGCCCCCCTTAGCATGTAATCTTTAGAATTTATACCCTGCAGAATAGGAATTCCAAGTCTTTTTTGTATTCAAGGACCCTTTTGACAATCTGATTAAGCTTATAGACTCTTAGAATAGTCCTTTTAAGTCTCTAAAATGGAATTATAAAGGAAACAATTGAAATAAAAGCCTGACATAGCTTCTGAGATGTGTAGTTCTGGAAACTCAGACTCTAGGTCTAATATAATTACAGCTATTTTTTTTAAAGAACAGTGACTCTCTATATAAAATATTTTGCAATGAATAAAATGTTTGAAATATTTGGTGTTATTGTAGTCTATATTCTCAGGCAAGTTTTTTGGCCTAATACAACTTGATGAGTAGTTTATTTTTTTTTTCCTCACTGCTGTTCTGCACTTACCCCTTCTGGATGGGGTAAGACTATATGTATTTTTTTCAGTCACTTGGTCTATCCTTTATCTGTATTCTTTTGTTCAAAATTATGATTATGAGACTGATACATTGTGACACAGCCAAATGTAATAGACTTTTCTACTAGTAGCAACGCAAAGATCTAGGACAATCCAGAGGAATTTGTGAGAACTGTGGGAGTAAAAATGCAGAACAAAAACATATGATCGATCACATGGTTTGATAGGGATATGATTGGGGTTTTGTCATTAAAAGATCACTATTGCAAATATGAATAATATGGAAATAAGTTTTGAACAATGATACATGTATAACCTGGTGGATTTGCTTCTTTTAGCTCCAGGAGGGAGAAAGTAAGAGGGGTGGGAAAAATCATGAATCATGTAACCATGGAAAAATATTCTAAATAAATAAATTATTAAAAAAATAAGTGACCAAATAATGCAATGGGAATTTACTGAAATAGAGAAATCTGGCTCACACTGAGATCTCTGCTAGAGAACAAAGATAGCCAGCTACTCTAATGGATGGCTACCTTCAAGTGATCTTTGGATATTCCCAATTCCATTCAGTTCTTTTGGAATGCTTGTCCTTGAGTCATAGGATCATAGATTTAGAGCTTCACAGAAGGGCCCACAGAGGACATCTGGTCGAACCCTCTCATTTAGATAAGGATATTTCTATTGATTTCACCACTCAAGACAAATATGGGAATCTGATGGTGTTACTCAAATAGTATTCTTTTTAAAATTTTCTTTGTTAATACTATTTGAGTAACACCATCAGATTCCTACATTTGTCTTGAGTGGCGAAATCAATAAAAATGTCCTTGTCTAAATTCTTGAGTGATGAATATTCATTTATTCAGTCAATTCATGTTTGCATTTACTGTGTATATATCCTCATAATACTGCCTTATAATGCTAAGCATGGTAAGAAATACAAAAAGTGTAGATGGCATAGACTTGGCTTCAAGGAATTTACAAGATATTTATATGAAACAACTAGAGGAATAGAAGGCAGTAGGTAGGGTAAGAATCTGCCAGTGTGGAATTATTGAATCTGTAATAGTATTGGTTACCAGATCAGAAGTTTGATTGCAGGTATCCCACCACTTCTGTGGAAACTGGAACAACAGAAAAGAAAACAGATTTTATTGATAACATTATACTGAAAGTAAACACAGGGCAAGTACTGGTTCTTCACTATTTCTTAAGATTCATGGCCTGATTTTTAAATGAGAGGCTAGATGATACAGATTTAGTTATAGATATAGATATATTCTCTAGGAACAAAGTTCTCTGAATGAAGTCAGTGGCTAGAAAGTGGATAGTCTCCTTAATACTGAGTCATTGGCAGTAGTAACTGAGAAGTAGGATGCTGATGTTGCAATTGTCTTAGTTCAGGCTTCTCACAAGTAGATCAAACCATAGTCTAGCTTAAGGGAAGCTCTGACTATTTCCAGTTTGTCTTACCAGGTAGCAGTTTTGTGCAGATTATTGGACTTAAGATAGTCCCTAGAGAAAGGAGTCTATTCCTATCATGGGCAGAGGGGGCCTAAAAACTCAGCCCATTTCAGTTACTTAGAACAGGAGTTCTTAGTCCTTTTCTGTCATAGAACCCTTTAATATATGTCATAATGTCATAGTCTAGTGAAGCCCTTCTTAAAATAATGTTTTTAAATTCATAAGGTAAAACATACAAGATTAACAAATAAATGAATTATATTGAAAAAGGAATATAATTTTTATCTCATCCAAATTTATGAACTGCTCCTCCACCTCCACCCCACCACTGAAATTTATCCATATATTCTTTGGGGATCCATGGATTTCAAGTTAAAAACCTTTGGTTTCAAAGGAGAAGAATGAAGAAGATACGGTTCACTCAAGGTGTAGTGAGTTTGGGATCCCTCTGCTGAAATGTATCCCTATATCTCTTATGTTATTTTACCCCTTATTATAAAGGTTTTTTTTTTTTTAATTAATGGGCATTTCCTTGAAATGCAACATCTTCATTTAACGACAGTTTTACTGTCATCATTTCATCTCAGAAATCTGAGATGAGTTGACCACTATGTGCAAAACACTGCTAGAGATATTGTGGGACAGAGGTATCATTCAACCTGTGAACTATATTCCCAAGTGCAGATAAAACTAAATTAAAATTAACAAATTAACAAAAAACAAAAAATACCTCAACAACATTTAAGAACCAAGTCAATATGCAGTCTGCCAGGATCCTTTATGTATGGATTAATGAACCCTGTTTCTCTTTGCATTTCAACTTCATACATTTTTTTGTCCTTAAGATTATTGTAATCTAGTAAGGTAGATAAGACATGTACAAAAATTTCCATAATACAAGATAGGAAGATATAAAGGCCATAAAAACAGTAAGAGGTGCTACTGGAATGCAAAAGAAGAAGAGAGATCATTTCTAGCAAGGAGATAGTAAGAATTATTCAAGGTGGCATATTTAAAATATTCCTTGAAACCTGAGTATTTTAAGAACCTTTTTAAAAATGGGGTGGCAGTGTATAGGATAAAAAAGAACATACCAGATAGAGGGAGTACCTAAAGCAAAAGCACAGAGACAGAAAAGGATATTTGAAGGAAGGATGTTCAAGGAAGAGCTCATAGTATACTTCATTTGGAGTGCATAAATAAGATGAACTAGAGGTAAAGCTACAATGGTAGGTTGGGTCCATTTTTTTCAATAAACTTTGAATACCATTCTAATCATTGTTAACTGTTGCTAGTTGGGGAATTGTTGAATTTAGACATTAGCTTGTCAGGAGGAGATGCTACCAAAGGCTTGAGAATAGGTGAATGACATAATGAAACCTGTATATTATGAGTACTAGGAAGGACTGGTAGCAGGAAGATGGAGACTAGATAGTCCAATAATCTTTAAATTTTTTTCTTAATCTCTTTTTCAGGTCAGCTATTTTTGCTAAAAAATACTTTATGGTTTCTTCTATTCTTTTCAGTTTTTTACTTTGTTTTAATGTTTTTACATTGTTTTAATGTTTAATATTTCTTATTTATTGTCTCACAGAATCATTGGTTTCTATATTGTTCATTCTTACTTATAGGCAATTTTTTCAAGTAAAGACCCAAGCTTTTGGAATAAGAATTCACTATTTGATAAAAATTGTTGGGATACCGAAAAGCAGTTCGGCGGACACTAAATAAAGACCACCATTTACCAAGATAAGATCAAAATGGATACATGATCTAGACATAAAGAGAGATATTAAAAGGAAGTTAGAACAGAGAACATATTTCCTAACAGATTTATGGATAGAATAATTTACTAATAAATAAGTGATAAAAATCATTGTGAGCTATAAAATGGATAATTTTGATTACATTAAATTAAAGCATTTTTGTACAAATAAAATTAATGTAGCCAAGTTAGAAAGAGAGCAGAAAATTGGGGAAAACATTTTATGGGCAATTTCTCAAATAAAGATCTCATATCTCATATATAGAGAACTTGGTCAAATTTATCAGAATGACCCATTCTCTAATTGACAAATGGTCAAAGAATATGGATAGTTTTTGGAAGAAGAAATAAAAAAATAAAAAATATATATATGAGAGAATGTTTTAAATCATTATTGTTAGAAGAATACAAATCAAAACGACTCTTAGATACCATCTCATTGCTATCAAATTGGCTAAAATGATGAAGGGCAAAATGACAGATGTTGGAGGATATGTAAAAAAATGGAAGCACTATATACATTGTTGGTAGAACTGTGAACTGATCCAACCATTTTGGAGAGCAATCTGGAATTATGCTCATTTATAAAATTATGTATACCCTTTGACCCAGCAACACTGCTGTTAGGTTTATTTCCTAAGATGACCAAAAAGACAGTGTACATGTTCTAAAATATTTATAGTAGCTTTCTTTGTGGGGGCAAGAAACTAGAAATTAAGGGGATGCCCATCATTTGGGGAATGGCTAAACATGTCATGGCATATAGTTGTGATGGAATCCTATTATGCAATAAGAAATGATAAAGCAGGTTAGTTTAAAAAATGAAAAGAAATTATGAAGGGTGAAAGAAGCATAACCAAGAAAATATATACAACAGAAATATTTTTTGAGCTTTTCCAGAATCTGATTTCAATTCATATTTTTCTTTGGGATTTTGTCTGTGTTTACTTTGCTTTCACTGTCTCCTTCTGCTTTTTATCTCCATAAAAATTCTCAGGGGTTAGGTGTTTTTTAGTTTTTAGGGTTTTTTAGTTTTTTTTTTAGTTTTTTTTATTTTAAACCCTTAACTTCTATGAATTGACTTATAGGTGGAAGAGTGGTAAGGGTAGGCAATGGGGGTCAAGTGACTTGCCCAGGGTCACACAGCTGGGAAGTGTCTGAGGCCGGATTTGAACCTAGGACCTCCGGTCTCTAGGCATGGCTCTCAATCCACTGAGCTACCCAGCTGCCCCGGTTAGGTGTTTTTTAAAAAACATTTTGCTCATTTTCCCAGAATTTTTCCTGACTTTCACTTTTATTTTAAAGGTGGGCTCTGTTCTCAGGGGACCCTCTTAAAATTCAGTCTTTCCTTAATGCTACTCTCAGCCTTATTTCTGGGTTTCGCAAATTTCAGTTTGGTATGATGGTATGATGGTCTGGGGGTTGGGAAGTCTGAGAGCCACCTTCCACTACTGATTCAATTATCCCCAGAGAGATGATATTCACATTCTAGCCTCAGGCTTGGTTGTAGGCTTTTGGTCATCTAGGCTTGATCAGGTCAAGGACAGCTGAAATTCTAACCTCAAGCTTGGGTGCAGGCTTTTGTTCTCACTCTGGTCTTGATCAGGTCAGGCACACAGTGCACAGCAGACTGCCCAGTCTTGGGGTTCTGCCATGAGCTTTGCCAAGGGTCATCCAGGCTCCCTTAAGCCAGCACCCTGGGGACTTCCCCTGACAGGGATCTGGGAGGCCTAGCTCTGGGACTTCCAACTGCCCCACACTGGGATTTGGGTCGTCACCACAAGACCAGGCTGGACTTCCTGGCATTGCTCTGGACCCACATAGATCAAGTTGAGCAGTACAGATAGCCCTGGACTAGAATAATGGATCTCACTGCATGTTTGCTTAGAACTTTAAGGTGTGTGTGTTGGGTTGGACCACTATTGGGCCAGGTAGGGTCTCAGGGTTTGGATGTCTTGGGCTCAGGTTTATAACCTGGAACAGTTGTTGTCTGTGAATATGTAGAGCACTTGCTGTTGGCTTGCTCTTTACTCCTTGCTGTAGCCTCCTACTGGCTCTACTCCCTTATCATCCCAGTGCCCCAGATGTTTTCTTCCTACCTTTCAAGTTGTTCTCTTCATGAAAGTTACTTCACTCTGTTTCCTTGTTGGTTCTTTCATTCCTGTATTCATTTTGTGGCATTATTTTAAGATTGTTTGGAGAGGATTCTCATGGTGGTTTCTAGCTTCCCAGCTTCTACTCTGCCATCGTGGCTCTGCCTCCTAGAAATATTTTTTGAACAATATGTGTATGCCTATATTCAAAGAAAGCACTGATAAATAAAAACAAGTATAACATAGTTTTATATATACTTATATCCTTTTGTCTAATGATGCCCTCTCTAGATTGTTTTAAAAAGTAAATTTAAGGGAAAAAAATGAGAAAAAGAAACAGTTCCTTATATATTTGGGAAATTAGACTTTTGTCAGATAATTTTGTCATAAAATTCCCACCCACTCCCCGAGTTTGTTGCTTCCCTTACATTTTGTAATGCCCTCTATCTCTTGCTTGGTCTTAAATTCCTTCCTTTCCTACAGATCTGGCAGGTATACTGTTCTTTGTTCACCTACTTTATTTATAATTTCCCTTTTTATTTTTAAGTCATTTACCCATTCTGAATTTATTTTGGTATAGGGTGTAAAATGTTGATCTAAATTGAATTTTTCCCATATTGATTTCTAATTTTCCCAGCAGTTTTTATCAAATAGTGAGTTCTTTTTCCAAAAGCTGGGATTTTGGGGTTCATCAAACACTAGCTTATTGAGGTCATTTACTCCTAGATTATTCCACTGATCCACCCTTCTATTTCTTAGCCAGTACCATATTGTTGTGAGGATCACTGCTTTATAGTACATTTTAAGATTTGGTACTGCTAGGTCACCATCCTTCACATTTTTTTTTTCATTATTTCCCTTGATACTTTTGACCTTTTGTTCTTCCAGATGAACTTTGTTATCTTTTTTTCTAATTCTATAAGGAAGTTTTTTTTGTAGTTTGATAAGTAAATTAGTTTAGGTAGAATTGCGTACCATTTGGTGCATAAATGTTTAGTATTGACGTTACTTTAGTTTAGGAAGATATAACTTTTTTCCTTTCTTAGCTCTTTTAATCTGATTTTTACTTTAGCTTTGTCTGATATCATGATTGCTACTCCTGCTTTTTTTACTTTAGATGATGTATAATAAATTCTGCTCTAACCTTTTACCTTTAATCTGTATGTGTCACCATACTTCAAATGTATTTCTTGTAAACAACATATAGTAGGATTCTGGTTTTTAGTCCACTCTGCCATTTGCTTCCATTTTATGGGTTGAGTTTATTTATATTCAGAGTTATGATTACTAACTGTTTTTTGCCCCTATCTTACTTTCCCTTTTAGATCCTGCTCTATTCCCTTTCACTCTGTTCCTCCTCACCAGTATTTTGCTTTTTATCATCCTCTCACCCTGTCCCTCTAGTACCTCCCCCCTTCCCTTATCTTATTCCCCTTCTACTTCTCTGTAGGGTAAGATAGAATTCTATGCTCCAGTGAGCATAGAAAAAATATTTGTTTTTCCCTCTCTGAGCCAGTTATGATGAGAGTAAAGTTTAAGCATTGTTGGTCACAACCCTTATCCTCCCCTCTCCATAATGATTTTTCATGCCTTTTTATGTTATAGAATTTATCCCATTCTGACCCTCCCTTCTGTTTTTTTTTCCTTTCAATCCTCTTTTTCAGCTTTGACTTTTTTCATATCATACATATCATTTCATATTGTTGCATTTACATACACATCATATCATTATACATCATCATAGGTTACTTCCCCACTCTCTTTTCTAAGTATAGTTCTTCTATCTGCTCTACTGCTAAGAGTAGTTTTTTAGAATTACAGATATATACTCAGTTTTGCTGGATAGGTGACTCTGGGTTGTAAACCCAAATCTTTTGCCTTCCTGAATATCATATTCTGTGCCTTTTGACCCTTTAATGTAGAAAGCACTAGGTCCTGTCTTATCCTGAGTGTAGCTTGATGGTATTTGAATAATTTCTTTCTAGCTGTGTATAGTATTTTCTCCTTGCCTTGGAGGCTCTTGAATTTAGCTATTATATTCCTGGAAGTTGGCGTTTGAGGATTTCTTTCAGGAAGTGATCTGTGAATGCTTTCGATTTTCTCATTCAAGGATATCTGGGCAACTTTCTTTGATAATTTGTTGTATTGTGATGTTGAAGCTTTTTTTTTTTTTTAAATCATGACTTGATTCAGGTAGTCCAATAATTCTTTAATTGTCTCTCCTTGATCTATTTTCCAGGACAGTTTTTTTTGTTCAATAAGCAACTTTATGTTTTCTTCATTCTTTTGATTTTGTTTTATTGTTTCTTGATTTCTCATGAAATCATCAGTTTCTAGCTGGTCAGTTCTAATTTTTAAGGCCTGATTTTCATCCATCAGCTTTTGGATCTCCTTTTTCATTTCTTCTTGTATTACTTTCATTTTTTCTCCCCCACCTTTCCTCTGCCTCTCTTAATTGGTTTTTCAAGTCTTTTTTGAGCTCTTTCAGAATCTATATCCAATCCATATATTTCTTTTGGACTTTGCACGTGTTTGCTTTGCTTTCACTCTCCCCTTCTGTGTCTGTACCTTGCTGTTTGTCTCCATAAAAATTCTTTAGTTAGGTGCTTTTTTTGTTGTTGTTTGCTCATTTTCCCTACCTTTTTATAGGTAGGCTCTGTTTTTTGGGAGGTTAGGGTACCCTCTTTAACTTCAGTCCTTCCTTGATGCTACTCTTAGCTTATTTTCTAAGTTTTCTGCCAGTTTTAGTTCTTTGGAAATGGTATGATGGCCTGAATGCTAGGAGCTCTGAGGACTCCTCTCATAGCTAATTTAATTAATCCTTGAGATCCTGATAACTTTAAGATTTGCCTGAGGCTTGGGCTAGGTTTTTCATTTCACTCTGAGTTGATCAGGTCAGGAGCTGCTCAAATTCTAGCCAAAGGCTTAGGTTCAAGTTTTTGGTTTCATTATGTACTTGATCCAATCAGGCATAGAATTGATTAACCTGCCCTGGAGTTCCACCCTGCATCCCTGGGAAAAGGATCTGGACCATTTCTTGGGTCAATCAGGTACCCCAAACTCAAATCTATGTCCTCACCACAAGCCGTGACTGGGACACATGACTTTGCTCTGGGCCCACACAGATCAGCTTGCTTCAACACAGACTGCCCTAGCTAAGATTCTGGACTTCAACATAGGTTTGAAACTTCAAGGGGTGTGCGTTGGCTTGGACCTCTATTTGTCCAGACAAAGTCACTGGTTCTGAATGTTGGCATAGCAGATCTTGGGTGGGGATGTGTGGCTTGCTCTTGGCTTTCTCTTCACTCTTTGCATTGTCTTTCTGACTATGCTCCCCTCTCTCCCCAGTGCCTACCTTTGAAATCTTTATTTTCTTGAAAGTTGTTTCTTTCTGTCTCTTTCACTCCTGTATTTGTTTTATGGTGATATTTTAATATTGCTTGGAGGGTATTCTTATGGTGACCCTGAATTTCTCTACTCTGCTCTGCCATTTTAGCTCTGCCCCCAGAAGTCTCCATTTCATTCTTTTGATTTTTCTTTTTTATTGTCTTAGGATATCATTAGTTTCCCCTTGTCCACTTCTAGTTCTTAATAAATTATTTTCTTCTAGGAATATCTGGATCTGTTTTTCTATATAGATGATTTTTATTTCATAATTTTCTTGATTTTCTTACATTGCTCATTTTTCCCCTAATTTTTCCATAACCTCATTTGGTTTTTTAGGTCTTTATAGAATTCTTCTAAAAGCTCGTATTGAGTTTGTGGTTATTTATTTTATTTATTTGCAGATTTTGAAGTAAGTATTTTTATTTTGTAGTCCTTTGTGTTTGAGTCGATGTCTTCTCTGTTCCCATATTAGCTGTTAGTAGTTGAGTTCTTTCTCCTTTGCTTGCTCATTTTAATTTATTTTTAAAATTTTAGTAGCCAGGCCAATAGACTTAATTTTTGTCTTTTTACTGAACTCTCATGGTTCCTAAGATACTGGGGTGTGTTACCTCATGTTTTAATTTGTGTTTTTTTTTTCCTGGGTCCTATTTAGTTTTTCTAGTTTTTATAGTTCAAGGTCAGAGTATGAAGGCGGTTCTGTTGCTGCAACTCCAAGCAGATAGTATAAGTATGATATTAGAAATAATGTCTTACATTAGGTTTAGAGATAAGAAGTGAAGAAGCTGGCTTGAGAAAAATTGGAGTTTGAAACAGATCTGAGATGAGTGTCAGTTTCAAATGTTCACAGTGTAATTTTTTTTTCTGTGGCAGTTACTCTCTGGGTGTGGCTGTTCCTCTGAGGGAGTTGGTAGTTAGTCTCTGGGAGTAACAGTTACTCTCTCTCAGAGTTCTGTGAGCAGGTGACATCTTCTTTTCTCTCTCTCCTCACTGTCTGAGGTAGAAGGAAAGGAGGGGAAAAACCTGAAGGGGCTAAGTGATTTCCTTTTCCAACTTGGGGAAACACTAGTGGCTGTCTATTGCTGTTTCATAAATTATTTTATCTCTGAGAAGACCAAAGAAAGACCTGACCTTTGGTTTGGACTCTGAGTCTACTAAGACTCACAGTCCTAACTTGGTTATTACTGAGGCTCAAGCCAGCTGGCCTTTGTTATTTTTATAACTTGGAGAAAAAGTTAAGAGTTATATACTTTGTATAAGGATAATAGTGTTAGTTTATTGTAGAATAGGGAAAATTTGGGTTAGTCAGATCAGGAAGGATCAGCGTAGCCTGTGGAAACAGGAGAAGTGGTTCCTTGTGGAACCAGGGAGTTTTATTTGGGTGGAGTTAGAATCCCTTAGAGTTAGAAATCCTTTTATATCCTTATATTCTCAATAAATAGTTTATTTTTGTGTAACAAGAGTCTCCTTAGTATCCTTGCACTTGGCCCTGAAGAGAAGTTCACTTATGAGCTTCACTTCACTTATATAAACCAAAGATATTTGTAGCCACAGCAAAGTGTCTAATCAGTTTATATCAATAATCAATTCATTGCTTATTATTTTAAAACAGTCTGCCTCCCTCTCTTCTGGCAGCAGCCAGGGACTCCACTTTTCCTGAGTGACCATACTGATGTGATCCCAGTTGGTCAGCAACTACACTTATCAGGATGTGCTCCTTCCTCTCTCCTACTCTCCTATAGCCAAAGCCTGGGATAGAGCAGGATGATGTCTAATTTCCATTCCCCAGACCTTCAAAGCCCATCATTTGTTAGCATGAATTCCTACCCTTTGGGCCTGGCACCTTGAGACTCAATGACAGTGATGAAAAACCTATGGCACAGGTGTCAAAGATGCCATGTTGAGGGCTCTATGTGGGCACATGGGCTACTTTCCCCCCACAATTCCCTCCCCCCACCCAAAAAGTTCATTATTTGAAAGTCAAATGGTCTCAATCAGAGCTACTCCCCTCCCCCTCTCCACCATGCATGATGACATTTTTTTTATATCACTCGCCTCTCTGCCCAGCAGTCCGATTGGAACACACAGGTGGGCAGCTTATAGGCAGCAGAGCTAGAGGGGAGCAGAGCTAGAGGGGAACAGAGCTCTCAGGCTTCTCTCCTCCCCATCTCCACATGTGTCTCTCATCACTCTTCTTCCCTTCCCTATCTGGGGTAACGGTGGAATGGGCAGTGGCATGGCAGTTGGTCTCTGGTGGGGAGGCAGACACAGCATTTGGTCTAGGGCAGGGCTCGGCAACCTTTTTGGCTGTGAGAACCATAAACGCCACATTTTTTAAAATGTAATTTCGTGAGAGCTGTACAGTGATCACAGTGCATGATCCTGTAACAGTGGGTGCTCCTGTAACAGCACCTGAAAAAAAATTGACTTTATGGCTCCTGCAGAAAGAGCCATATCTGACCCTAAAAATAGCTAGATATGGCTCAAGAGCCATACGTTGCCGACCCCTGGTCTAGGGGGTGGGACCTGGCACTCCGTCTCTAAAAGTTTCAACATCACTGCTCTATGGTGTTCACTCTTTCAATCCCTAGCTCTGGGCTAGCTGGCATCTCTGGAACCTAGTCCACAACAGACACAGCTGCTCCTAGGTCCCTCTGCCCAAGATTTCCAATCCTTCCAGCTGGGACTACATTGTTGATTTCCCTGTTTTCTCTGTTCTTGTCCCAGGGCCTTAAATAGTGGGACCAAGTCCTGGGAAGTCAGAAACCTTCCTCCCTAGTTATTTATGGCTCTTCAGCTTCACTCTTGACTCTCATTTGTTTCTGCCACTTTTGGCATTGATTCTGTGGAGTTATTTTTGGTTGCTTGTTGGGGCATTAGGAAGTCAAGGAAGCTCTAAGTTTTATTCCACTACCTTCCCATGATGTATCACTTAATTACAAATAAAAAAGGGTTCTTTAACAAAAGAAGAACATTTAAGAGATTCCTGTTAAAAATTAATCAAAAACATTTATTAGGTACCTAATATATATCAACTGTTATGGCAGATACAGTCAATATAAAGATATAAAGCAGTGATTCCCAAAGTGGGCACTACCACCCCCTGGTGAGTGCTTCAGTGATCCAGGGAACAGTGATGGCCACAGGTGCATTTATCTTCCCTATTAATTGCTATTAAAATTAAAAAAAAATTATATTTTTTTCTGGAAAGGGGGTGATAGGCCAAAAAAGTTTGGGAACCACTGATATAAAGTAACTTGAAGGAAACTTGGGAAGTTAAGAGGTTGAGGTAGAGTATATGCATTTTTGGCATGTAAAATAGCCAATGCAAAGATATGGAGCTGAGAAATGTCATATTTGAGGATTAATAAAAAGGCCAGTTCAAGTGTAAATTTGGAAGTATAATGTCAAAATAGAATGGAAAGGAAGCTTGGTGCAAGTTTGTGAAAAGCTTTAAGTTGCAAGCAGGCAATTTATATTTGTTCTTTATTGGTGGTGATCAAATTTGTACCTCAAGAAATTCCATCTGTGTGGAGGATGGATTTAAATGGAATAAGATTTGCAGTGGAGAGACCAATTAGTAGGCAATTTTGATATTCTTAGACGAGAGTTATTTAGGGCCTAAATTAGAATGGTAACTCTATATGGAGTAATGAGACAAGTAAACAATGGGTTCCACTCTAGACATGTTGAGTTTGCAATGCCTTAGAGCAGGCGTCGGCAACCTTTTTGGCCATGAGAACCATAAACGCCACATTTTTTAAAATGTAATTTTGTGAGAGCCATACAGTGCTCACAGAGCGTGCTCCTGTAACGGTGGGCGCTCCTGTAACAGCACCTGAAAAAAAATTGACTTTATGGCTCCTGCAGAAAGAGCCATATCTGGCCTTCAAAAGATACCCTTGCCTTAGAGGAACACAGATGGAAAAATATTAAGCAATATAATCATTGTTCCCTATGTCTATATAGATTGTTGTTTTTGTTGTTGTAGTGGTGGTGGTGATAGGATTTTTGAAAATCAGCAAATGGTAAGGAAGAAGAATTGAATTAATTCTGAATTAAATTTCAGCAAATTAATTTATATAATAAAATCCTGCAAGATCAGTTTTTTCTTATGTGAGAAAAATAACACAACTGGGAGTCACTACCTCAAGGGGAAGGGAAGTAATAAAGAAACAAAGGAGAAGATCTGAAGATGTATTCCTTCTGGGGAAGAAGTAAGCAGAAAAGGTATTAATAATTTACTTCCTCTAATTGTGGGAGAGTTGGATTGCAATAATGGAGTGGAAGGATTGAAAAGGGGGGGGAAAGCCAGGTGAAGAGACTTAGCCAAAGAGGAATTAGTAGTTCAGTTGCTCTGAAATCATCAGAACCTTCCAGTGGCCTAACAGTGATTAAATCTAGCAACAATCTACTGAGGGGGGCAGCTGGGTAGCTCAGTGGAGTGAGAGTCAGGCCTAGAGACTGGAGGTCCTAGGTTCAAACCCGGCCTCAGCCACTTCCCAGCTGCGTGACCCTGGGCAAGTCACTTGACCCCTATTGCCCACCCTTACCACTCTTCCACCTATGAGACAATACACCGAAGTACAAGGGTTTAAAAAAAACAAAAAACAAACAAACAAAAAAAACAATCTACTGAAACTCAGCTATACATAACATAAGTCAACGGACCCAAACTTGGGTCAGAAAGTTACAGAGCTCAGATTAGGACAGTGAACAGATCTCTCTCCAATTATACCATTTTGGAAGCAACAGAAATTTGCAAGCTTCCAGACAGAGCTGTGGAAAGCAGATGAAGCTCATAAAAAGACAGAAACTCAGGCCAAATGTCTCCACCTCCCTTCCCCCCCTCAAAGTGCACAGAGCCCAGCACTAACTTAAGCCCAGTGTGACAGACTGAACTATTCTCATCAAGACAAAAATCCAAGATAATTAAAATATGCTTTCTGCTTCCAGAGAGAATTGATGAGCTGAGTGCAGATTGAAGTCTACTTTTTAACTTATTTTTCTCGTTTGGTTATTTGTGTGTATGTGCGCATGTGCACAACCTAACATGGAAATAAGTTTTGCTCGATTTCATGTGTAAAACAGATATTATATTACTTGTCTTTGTAAGAGGTAAATTAATGTTTGAAATTTTCATGTAATTGGGAAATATTTAATGAAAAAATTTAAAGACCTATCCAAACTACTAGGATATGAAAGAACTTCTAAATCCTAAGCTATTTCAGTCTGTAGTTTGTGAGGTCTGAACAAATCATTTTGGCATTTAAGTAACAATGCAAAGTATTGTATGGTTAACTGTGGCTATAGGCCCTCTCCCCATCATTGGTTGTATTTTTTTTTTCTCCTACTCCCTGAAAAACTGCTCTTGGGACCTAGAATCTTTTTCCCTTTGGAAGTCACCATCACTTTGGGACTTTGCCTTTGGTATTATCACTTGGCAAACTCTTCTCCTTTGAGGCTCACTCTATTCAAATATATCTGTCTATATAGATCCTAGTAGCATTTATCTGTTGTTGGTCACAAGGATACTCTTCCTCCCATATCAAAAATTTCTGTACCTGGTTATTAAGTTTCCCTTACACCCAAATTCCAACATTATACCCTGGGACTTCCATTCACACATTAACTTCTTTTCCCTCTTCAGTGTATCTAGTATCCCTATCAATTTGTTCACATTCAATTCACATGATTCACCCTAGCTTAGTTACATGCAGAAATTATTACAATCTACCTATGAGTCATGATACATTTTTCTCCAGCTATTTAGATCTGCCTTGTGGGAAAATTTTTTTTTTTACTATTAGGACAAAAAGGGTACTTAACACCTGATGGGATTTGCTAGCTTCACCTAAAGGACCTTAAAATCTTATCTTTAAACAGAAACTTGTGAAGTTGGGCTTTCCCTTAGGGAGAAACTCTCATGTGATAAGGTCAATCTGGAGATCTTCACCTTCAAGCTAACTAAACTGAGGGGCTATCAGATCCCATGTGGCTACAATTTTGGGGTTTCTAGATTCCACATTGACACTCTTTTAATTAGGGGAATTTTTATTTCGTCTAAGACTGCTTCCTCTGCCCATTTTATCTAGTTTCTGTCAAATGTATTTCTTATTAAAAAAACATATTGTTGGAAGCTGGATTTTAATCCATTCTGCTTTTTGCTTCCACCTAGAACTACCATGGTGTTTCATCCGTGTGGTAGGTTCTAGGCCACCCTTCACCTGCATGTTGCACAGTTCTCCATTCAACCATATAAATTTTCTTGTGTTGGAAAAATGTCTCGCCCTCATTTTTTATTTCCCCTGCCACTCCAGAATTCAATTTAAGGCATTATTTTAAAATTGCTTGGAGAAAAGTTTGTCTAAGTGTTTCTTCTACTCTACCATCTTGACTCCACCTCTGAAGGCCCCTGGATACCTGTCCCTCAGATTCTGCTATATCTTCTTCCTTACACTGGTGAATACCTTAGGTGAGCACAAATCTTCCCTTTTTATGTATCACCTGATTTTAATTACGGAATGTTTGTCAAATACATCAGGTGTCTTAAATCTTTCAAGGAATGCTGTAAGAAGAAATTTTGAAAAAGTAACAAAGTAACCAAATTTCTTCTCCCCACCCTCCCTGCGCTGATTTGGAGGTAACATTCAGTTTATTCTTACAGCATTAATTCTGTGCATAATGTTCTGGCTCTACTCACATCACTGTTTATTATCTCTTGTAGTTCTTTCCAACTTTAAAAAAATCATTCTGTTCTCCATCTCTTATGGTGCAGTAGTATTTCATCACAATAATATGCCATGATTTGTTCAGCCATTCTCCAATGGCTGGGCATCCCTGGAGTTACCGGTTCTTTGCCACCACAAAGAGAGCTGCTATAAATATTTTAGAACATATGGGTTCTTTTTCTCTTTCCTTGATCTCCTTGGGAAGCAGGTTGTACACAATTTTATAATTCTCTGGGTATAATTCCAAATTATTCTCCAAAATGGTTGGATCATTTCACAGCTACACCAACATGCATCGGTGTCCCCGCTTTCATATATTCCCTCCAACATTTGTTATTCTGCCATTTTGCCATTTTAACTTGTCTGATATGTGTGAGGTGATATCTCAATGTTGTTTTGATCTGTATTTTTCTAATCAGTACCAATTTAGAGCATTTTTTCATATACATATATATAGCTTTGATTTCCTTATACAAAAATTATTCATATCTTTTGCCCATTTATCAATTATGGGATGATTCTTATTATAAATTTGACAAAATTTTCTATATATTTTAGATATGAGACCTCTATCTGAGAGACTGTCTAAAAACATTTCCCCATTTTTTTGCTCTCCTTCTAATCTTGGCAGCACTTATTTTATTTGTATAAAACCTTTTAAATTTAATGAACTCAAAATTATCCAATTTACATTTCACAATGCTCTCTATCTCTTGTTGACTCATAAATTCCTCTGCTGTCCATAAATCTGATAGGTGTGTGTGTGATAAAATTATGCATTGTTCCCCAATATATTGATTAGTATTGGTAATCATAGACTGGCAACTTCCTATAGAAAAATAGTAAATTTAGGTGCCCTCCACTAGGCAGTATCAATGTCTCCTTTTGAAGCGTAGAAGAAACCTCCTCAAGCAGCGCTTGCTCTCTCTCTCTCTCTCTCTCTCTCTCTCTCTCTCTCTCT